>NC_079903.1:4837030-4924966 GCF_024868665.1 Triplophysa rosa
CATCTGCACACAGTGCCAAAGCTACCAGTACCTGGTTTAAGGACCATGGTATCCCTGTTCTTAATTGGCCAGCAAACTCGCCTGACCTTAACCCCATAGAAAATCTATGGGGTATTGTGAAGAGGAAGGCCAGACCCAACAATGCGGAAGAGCTGAAGGCCACTATCAAAGCAACCTGGGCTCTCATAACACCTGAGCAGTGCCACAGACTGATCGACTCCATGCCACGCCGCATTGCTGCAGTAATTCAAGCAAAAGGAGCCCCAACTTAGTATTGAGTGCTGTACATGCTCATACTTTTCATGTTCATACTTTTCAGTTGGCCAAGATGTCTAAAAATCCTTTCTTTGTATTGGTTTTAAGTAATATTCTAATTTTCTGAGATACTGAATTTGGGATTTTCATTAGTTGTCAGTTATAATCATCAAATTAAANATATGCAATTGAAGTGGAAAAATGTGTATTTCTCCAAAACGCCACGAGTAAAATAAGTCCATATATGGTGTGCATATAGAGTGGGATGGCCCCTATAGAAACCCACCATCCAGTTTTTTTCTACTTATTAGAAATATAGTTTCTATAGGCATTTGAAGTAGAAAATATTGTATTTCTCCAAAACGGTTACAGTGAAATAAATCCATATTGTGTGCATATAGTGGGGTATGGCTCCTACTTAAACCCACCATCAGTATTTTTCTACTTATGAGAAATAATGTTTGTATAGTCATTATATTGGAATAATATTTTTCAAACAAAATGCTTTCAAAAAACATACTGTAATTAAATCTGTTCAAATCCATGGGTACTGTAATTGCAAACTGCATAAACTTTTATTTGCAGGACAAAGGTCTAGAAGGCATTAAAATAATACATATTTAAGAACAGACAGAGACATTGGTTTTCACAATATAACGGTACAGCAATCATAATGCAAACATTCGGAGAAAAAAACCTGCATAAATTACGACAAAAACGAGATATTCTAAACGTAAAACAAGAAATATGTTATTGACAAGAGACGCGGATCATCTACATTTAAATAAAGCTTTACAAGTGGTGTTCCTGTAATGTACCGTAAACCGCTCAATAAGCGCGCATCTGAACCTAAACGGCAGCTGGCTTGACCGTGTATTTTCAAACCGCGGCTGGCTTGACCGTGTATTTTCAAACCGCGGCTGGCTTGACCGCAGTAGCTTATCGGCTAAGTAACTTTGCTAGCTGCATAGTTAAATCAATGAGACTGTAAACTCACTGTTAACGTTACATTGCAAACACGTTAAAAGGATTCCTGGGTATAGAGCGATGTATGTCTTAATATATGAACAATGGCATTGACTTTATAATTGTGAAATAAAAAAACAGTGTAACTGTCACAGTATTCATAAACTTTGAAAAAATGTGTTTACTAGGAGGCCGCTATTTTTTGCGTCAGAATCCGTGATGTCAAATGGTTGCGACCTAAACCTGTTCTCTTTCGCAACAGCGAAGCACACACGTTTTCCATATATAACAGTAAAATATGACACGTAAAACATAAGATCAGATATACAAACACACAGGGACAGTAGGTGGCGGTATGTCCTCTTGACACAAGCCAGCCTGCCAGCCATAAAAGAATGCGTTCTGTATTAGACGTCTGTTCAAGGTGAGCGTGCATTAAATCATAGCTTTAAACTACCGCCTTTGAGACATTTAAGACTATTTAAGACATCAGCATCCACCATAATCGTATACTTTATACATTATGAGAATATACTGATAAACACAATAATAATGCTTGCGGTTTGGTTATTTATTCTGTATTAGAGCACACGTGAATATTAGCCCCCGTCATCTAATGACCGAGGGAGAGAAGACAATAACGTTAGGCTACTGATGTTGATAAATCAACATCAAAAAGTCAAAATCTGGATAAAATGCATTGTATAATGGCTAAAACATCGTGTATATGATAAATTCGAAATGATTTTGGTTATTAATATGCATGTTTGTGTTGTTTCTGACAAACAATATTAAAATGTAGGAAAATACACCAAGTAGCGTCTTTATTTTCTTTCTTTTTTAGCATTATATAAAAGGAGGAGCGACAACAGTAAAGGACGAGAGAGAACCAGGCTTGGACTTTACGTTATGTTTTATTATGTGTGACCGGCAGTCGACCGTGAGGGAGCTGCCGGCATTTTACTTTCGTTTTGTTGTTTGTTTATTTTATTAAAGTTTTGTTGTTCAACGTTCGCCGGTTCCCTCCTCCTTCTTCCTTGCTGTGAACATTGTTACACACATATATATATATATATTATCCTACAGAACCTTATATTTACTGAAGAACTGATTAGTGTGTCGGTGTTTAGTTTGGCTGCCTAGCTGTGCTTGCAACCAGTTTACGTAATCGAAAAAGAACATGGCGGCCTCCTTAGGTTAAAATGAGTATTACATTTAGTTTTTTTTTAAGAACTGAAAATATTTGATGTGCTTCTAACGACAAATGCTAGTAGTGTAACGCTATTACAACGCATTAAGCCATACATCTCTCTATACACCGGGTTCGCTTTAAAGGGACTCGAAAGGACTCGAAACTCAAACTGTAGGACTTGGGACTTGACTTGAGACTTGTCGGTATTGACTTGGGACTTGACTCGGGACTTGTCTGTCTTGACTTGGGACTTGACTCGGGACTTGAGGGCAAAGACTTGAGACTTACTTGTGACTTGCAATACAATGACTTGGTCCCACCTCTGCTATATACCACCATATCTATATGCATACTGTATGTATATGCTTCTTGTGCATGTACGTGCTTGTGTATAAGTAATGCAATAAGTAAAAGTAAAGAAAAGACATATGCACTAGTGGTGCTTAAATGTTTGTGAACCCTTAAGGATTTTCTATATGTTTGCATAAATGTAACCCAAAACATTATCAGACGTTCAGATAAACACTGAAAGCAGAGAGCACCCAATTTTAAAATGAGATAATTTATATTTCTTTTTTTGTGAAAAAGGATCCAGTATTATGTCTGCTAGTGGCAAAAGTGAACTCTTTAACAGCATGCTCACACTTGGCCCGGTTGCTCTCAACTGTGCCAAATCACGATTGTCATTTTTTATAGTGACAGCTGAACTTCAGGGAGGAATATAAACAGTGGCATAATTTACAACATGGTTTACGCTCACACTACCCCTTTCCGAACCAAACTGCGCTCGAGCCCACCTCTTCCAACCAGGCCAGGGCACAGTAAGAGAACTGTTCCGGAGCATGGTTGTGAGTGCTCACACTAGTGACTAGTCAATCCAACCAGGCTTTAGGTGTCAAAATGTGCCCAGGCGCCCCTTATCTGGATGTGACTTCCTTTGTACAGCAATATACTTGCAACTAACGTTCAGTCCTTCTCAATGACTTTGAAGAATTGTAGCCCATCTGTCCAAAAAACATTTTTCAAGTAGCCATTTTGTCCACATGATCTTTAGGCGGATAGCAATGTTCTGTTTGGAGAGCAGTAGCTGTCTCCTTGCAACTCCATGAACACCATGGTTGTTCAATCTTTCCCTGATGGTGCACTCATAAACATGATTGAGGTGTTAAGTCAGGGGCGTCGACTGACTATGGCAGGGTGGCTGCCATAGTGAGAATCTGCCCAGTACCTCTCAAAACGCAGAATGAGTTCTGCACTCTAAGAAATCCTCTGAGTATAACAACAGTAGAGACGCAATGTAAATAAAAGAGTTGTTGTGCAGTTTTGACAGTTTGATTAGTTTAAACATGAGTTTTCACACTTAGTGAGTGTGTTGAACTGAGATGTAGCGGTTTTAGCTAACGTTATTATATTGATGAGCAAAGCTCACCAAATATGGTTCTCCACCAGATCTTTCAAGATCATATCCATGAAATGAGTTATTTAAAACATCAATTTCAGTCAAAGAATTAGTTTAGCTCAAAGGAAAATACGTATAATAATCGTGATCAAATATACATATTTTACGGTCTCTGATTAGTAATATAAAGCATAACAATACTTGTATGCATTCGTCCAGCGAATGCCTCAATGATATTATATACTTTACATTATCTCATGGTCATAAGTAACGTGACTTTACCAAACAGGATTTAGAGCAAAGGTAGCGAATCGAAACACAGTAGAAGGGACCAAGATTGTGAGCGTGAATACAGAAAACCCATCACAAATGAATATATATGGTTGTTTATTAAACTCTGCTCTACATGGTAAACAAAACAATGACGATCGCATAAAACAAACAAATACATGAAACACAAATGCGCTAGGAAGTGTTGGACTTTAAAGGCAGTCCTGCATGTTCAGAAATTTGAAGAGACAATTTGCTCAAAAGTAATATGAGGTTTTATTATCAGATGTGAAAAGCTGTAACAAAGCTTTGGGTTGTCAGACGACCTCCGAAAAACCAACAACCAAAATATTCAAATACACCCATATTTATAAAGTATGTGACGTCGCTCTATCTTCTGACTCCTCCTCTGCTTTTTGCTCCCTTTCCACCAATCACCATACGCCACGTTTATCTGCTTAGTTCCTGAAAAATAAAACCTTCTCAAAACATACATCCTGTGGTCAGTCGCTAGTATTGAGGAATGTTCTCCAGGGACACCCTCCCCCAAGGAGTGGTCTCCTAAAAACAGTCCATTGTGGCCGGACAACATACCAACATTCTTAACATTCTTTTAGTAAAAAGAAAACACTCAATCATCTAATGTTTTTAATTATATAGCGTTGTTTCTTAATCCTATGATTCATTAAAACACATCACAACTCATGATTATACTTAGAACATATGCAGTGGATTGATTCATATTATTTCTTTTCTTTATAACTCTTTGTGTGTGTGTGTTTATCTAGATAATTTATGACTCCAACCCCCAACTTTCTCTGTTCTCCCTGCCTGCCACAGCAACCCCCCACCGAGCGAAACAGAAAGCACACGACAAAATCACACAGCCCAATGAAACAAATGAAAGAAAACACTTATTGATTATATTGATATTTAAATCATACTTTTATCTGAAAAATATTCCCACAGAAGCGCGGAGAGAGAGAGAGAGAGAGAGAGAGGGCATGGCAGCGATTTCTGAACACCAATAAAAATCATCTTTAACAAAGAGGCACAGACTTAACGCAGCTATTCTATAAATAGAAACAGATACTTGCAAGCTCTGTGCTGGACCGATATCCGTATGCGCGTGTAGAGATGGAATTGTTCAAAAGGTTTCAGAAGGCAAGGCCTGCAGAAAGTTGTGGGCCTCGTGATCGGCCACATGGCCTAGCCACGTGGCAGCAGAGTCCATTGTTCCTTCTTCTTCCCCCAGTGGGGGGGAGAGGGCAGTCTCTGAAGAGACGCCACGAAACAAGTTTTAGCGCAGAAGAGAAGAGAGGAAGAGCGAAGTTTTCAGAGCAGGCTCGATATTTAACCTCATGAGAGGGCATGCCCACCTGAGTTTGAATCGACCAATCACAGCTGCTTTGTAACAATGAAAATTGTAAAAAGCACTATATAAATAAAGTTGAGTTGAGTTGAGAGTTGAGCAGGGAAGAGGTTCTTTGTCCACTCAACAGCTAATTTGCATCTTTATGACCTCCTGGCAACTTTACAAAATACCATTCCAAATTATAACATAATGAAAAGAAAGTGTTCTATGGTCACACAATGTATATAAACAAGGATGAATTGTAAAGACAAACATTTATATATCAAATATGCTAAGGTTTGAAGTGCATCAAGACATGATTCATTCGGTGGTACGAATACAAACAAAGCCTGAATTAACTTGCCTATTTAACAATTACAGATTATTTAAAAATGGCAAGAGCGACAACATATAATCTAGATATTTAGATATATTTATAGAAAAGGACAATTGAATCACAAGTTCCTATTTGTCAGAGAAGTTTCTCTGGTTAGCCTCATATGTTAAGTTTCAGATTAGACAAAGAGACTTCTCCCCTCTGCTTTGAAGCTTAGGAGTCGTAAAATATCCCACAGGGAAACAAAAGGGGGTTATCCACACTTTCGGTGAGAGCACCAACCTAAACTCAGACCCCTGGAGCTAGGTTTTGACTCTGGTTTTTGATGATGGTATCAAGAAAACAGGAGAAAGGGGAGTGAAGGGGGTTGATGGCTCTTCTTTCAATGACTCCGACCATTTGGTTTATGCTAAATTCTCTACAGAGATTATTCATGGAAAGATATTTTTCATTTTTATATTTTAGTGTGTGTATTTCTCCTTTCAGAACCCAAATAGATCACCTATGTGAGTCTTACCTTGGGCCCATGTGGGCGCCTATATGGGACTGATTGTGTTTGCTCATGTGCGATCCATATGGGTTGGCCATTAGGGTCCAATATGTGTTTTCCCAATCAGAACCCATATAGACATCACATATGTGAGTCCTAACTTGGGCCCATGTGATTAGCCTATTTGGGACTGATTGTGTTTGTCCATGTGAGATCCATATGGGTTGGCCCTGAGGGTTCAATATGTGTTCTCCCATTCAGAACCCATATAGAGATCACCTATGTGAGCCCTTCCTTGGGCCCATATGGGCAGCCTATATGAGACTGATTGTGTTTGCTCATGTTTGACTCATATGGGTTGGCCATGAGGTCCCCATATGTGTTTACCCNATTTGAAATATATCAGTCTGTGTGTAATGAATGAATATAATATACAAGTTTCACTTTTTGAATGGAATTAGTGAAATAAATCAACTTTTTGATGATATTCTAATTATATGACCAGCACCTGTATATAAAATATTGAATTTAACAGGTGTCTCTCACACAGTAACATTAAAATAGTGTAGATTTGTGTACAATGTCTTATAAAAATAATGTATTCTATTTAGTTTCCATTTCATTAATTTGAACATATCGTCGCTGTCGGGCGGAATCCTCGCATATCCAAAGCCATTATTTTTCAGGAAATTAAAATGCATCTAAAATACATACATCTTCCTAAACTCTATTTTAAACGTTACAGCTATGAGTGATGCAATACCAAAATAAAACGTTAAACAGGCTGTCTAATATAGGCAGAAATTGATGAAGTGAAAGTGACCTATTAGTCAGATATAGTGACCCATACCCAAAATGTGACCTCTGCATTTAACCCATCCAGAGAGTAGTGAACACACGTACACCCGGAGCAGTGGGCAGCTATCACTGCGGCGCCCGGGAAGCAAGTACGAGTCCTACTCTAACCATTAGGCCACGACTGCCCACTTGTCTGCACGCAAATAAAGTCGGCGGTCGCGTTGAGCCTCTTGACAAAAGGCTTCAATCGTTAACCAAAGCTAACGACTGTGGTTACACACATCTTCCTTTAAGAACTATAAGTGATGTAATACAAAAAACGATGAGCTGACTAGGCTGTCTAATAGGCGGAAATTAGCCATATCTGCTCACAAACTTACCTTCGTGGCTCACGGGCTTCCTTCTGCACCGAAGCATTACAGCTATCGATTTTTAACAAAACAGACCTACTCAAATGTATCTAACCTACCAGACCCAATGTATCCTTACCAGTCACATCCACTCCCACTAGTACATAAAATTGTCCTTCCTTGGTATCCCAACACTGGTTCGGTACACCCTGTGCTTTTGTTTTGTATATATAAGGGTAAACCATATATTACCACAGCCAGAGAACAAGGATTAGATGATTGTGTAGGGTGTGCTAACGCAAGACCCAAACTAAACATAGAACCAGCTCCCTTGCATCCAAACGATACCTGGGGCTACGGGTGTATGCTAGCCTTGACACGTCAAGCATCACCACCAAATTGTACCACGTTGGCAGCAATATTTCCACCCATCTCAAATCACTCTAAAGCAGGACCATTCACACCACAGAAAGCAAACTACACGTGTTTTAACATTACACGTAACTCACCAACAAGTAACCTAGGGGAAATAAGTAGTGACTGGTGTAATCAGATAGTGATAGATAAAGGGACACAAATAGGAACATGGGCTAGAGCAGGATTGTATTACTATTGTGGAGATCGTAGACTGTTTACTAGAATACCTGAGGGAGCAAGAGGAATGTGTGCTATGGTAAGGTTAGGAGCCCCGATAGCTCTAATAGGTGAAAGAACTGTGAAAGTGGAAAGCATGAGTTCAGCTACACTTGCCAGAAGACGCAGAAGACACATCCTCAGGAAGAGGGCAACAGGTTCAAGTGTAGATTTGTCATTAAACAGCCCCACATACATCGATGCAATAGGAGTTCCTAGGGGAGTACCAAATGAATACAAATTAGCAGATCAGATAACAGCAGGATTAGAGAACATACCAATAATATCTGCATTTTTCCCAGTCACCCCTAACAAAAATGTCGATAGAATTAACTATGTACATTATAACATAATGAGATTAGCAAACATGACAAGAGATGCTGTTGATGGTTTAGCGGAACAACTAGCACCGACTTCCCTAATGGCAGTCCAAAATCGGATGGCCCTGGACATGCTGTTGGCAGAAAAGGGAGGAGTATGTTTTATGTTTGGAGATCTTTGTTGCACATATATTCCAAATAATACGGCCCCAGATGGATCGGTTACTAGAGCATTAGAGGGATTGAAGACATTGTCTGTAGAGATGAAGGAACATTCAGGTGTAGATAACCCTATAGGAGATTGGCTAGAAGAGACCTTGGGGAAATGGAAAGCAGTGGTGATGTCTATTGTAGTGTCAATAGGAGTTTTCCTAGCCATATTAATCACCTGTGGGTGTTGTTGTATTCCCTGTATTAGATCACTGTGCAATAGATTAATTGTTACAGCTATTGAAAAGAAAGAATCTCCACCCCCATACAGTATGCCTTTGTTATCAAGTGATCTAGCAGAAGATGAAGGAGAAGATGATGTGTGACCTCTTACGAGGTCAAGAGAGGGAATTGTGGAAATATTTTTCAGATAAAAGTATGATTTAATTATCAATATAATCAATAAGTGTTTTCTTTCATTAAATCATTAAGCTGTGTGCTTTTGTCATGTGCTTTCTATTTTACTCAGTGGAAAGTTACTGTGGCAAACGGAGTGAGACAGGATAAGTGGGGGTTGGAACCATAAATTTAACTAAGTCAACACACACACACACACACACACACACACACACACAAAGAGTCACACAGAAAAGAAATGTTATGAATCAATCCACTGCATATGTTTTAAGTATAATCATGAGTTGTGATGTGTTTTAATGAATCATAGGATTAAGAAACAACGCTACATAATTAAAAGCATTAGATGATTGAGTGTTTTCTTTTTACTAAAAGAATGTTAAGAATGTTGGTATGTTGTCCGGCCACAAGAAACTGTCTCTAGGAGACCACTCCCCAAAAGAAACGGTCTCTAGAGAACATTCCTCAAAACTGGCGACTGACCACAGGATGTAAAACATGTGTTATGCAAAGATGTTGTTTTGCAGATATACGTGGTGCACGGTTAATGGTGGAAAGGGAGCAGCACTCCTTAAAAGGCAGAGGAGGAGTCAGAAGATGCGAACGACGTCACATACTGAATAAATATGGGTGTTTTTGAATAATTTGGGTTGTTGGCTTGTGGTGGAGTGAGGAGATCGTCTGACAACCCAAAGCTTTGTTACTCCTTTTTACATCTGATAATAAACTTCTAATCGATTTTGGAGAACGTCTCTGTGCAAATTTTTGAACATGCAGGACTGCCTTAAAAGTCCAACACAAGACAGGAAAACAGAGAAGCATAAGAATGGAGGAAAAATTGATCATTGCGATGGGTAATCACCCGGTCCTTTATGACCGATCTTTATTTACTTACCGGGACACAAACCGGAGGGATCAAGCCTGGAGGGAGGTGGCAGAGGCGGTTGGTGAATCTGGTGTGTATTGTGCTTCTAGTGTTCTAGTGTGTCCGTGTACTTTGCTTATCATTGACTGACACCTAGCGTAGCACAGTATGAATTGCCGAGAATAGTTTTACCACAGACGCCAACAGCATATTATGCGGGTTTAAATTGACACAATCTAGTAGCCAAATGCGAAATAAAATATTAAGTTAGATTTCATACACAAAATTATGATTTATATATAAGTGGCAGGTGAATTTGACTATTTATTTATTGACCATTTATTTAAGCACAGCCAGTTTTTATCTTGAAAACACATTATAAAACAGCCAGAACCTGTTTTAAGTCAGATTTTACAGTAGTAATACATAATTAATATTTAATAAATAACAAGTTTTAAACACTTGAGCAACACCTGTTGTATTTGAAGGAATTGTTTACTTTTTATTTTTTTATGTCAGAGGATGTGTGCAGGACCCGATGGAAGTCCTTGAGAGACAGGTTTAGGAAGGAGAAACATAAAGAGAGTGAAAGATGCACACGCGCGAGAAAGATGGCGCGTAAGTAGGTCAAGTGCACATTAAGATCACCTGTATGGAATTTAAATGGACCCAAAACTCACGCGCATGGAATCCGCGCGCGCACGCGCTATGCAAACGCGCATAATGATAACCACGCGCGGAAAGCTGCTCCGCGAGGGCGCATTTAAACTCCGCGAGCGAGCAGAACAGTATCCGCAAGCGGAAAAGAATCCTCGATTCTCTCTACGCGCTCGCAACTGCTCATCACTCGCTCGATCTTCAAGCTGACTTTTGAGACTTTGGGGGCGGGACAGGTGACTGATGACTCCGCATCTGTGATTGGTCACTTGCAACACCCAGTCTTTAATCACCTGCCACCTTCCTCTTTGCCGAAGAGTCATCAAGATGTCGGAGAAAAAAGAGGTAAAACAAGGAATAGTCAAGTTTACATAGTCCTTAACACAGTAAATAGTGAATGACCAAAACTTTACAGAGCCTGTTTGTGACGAGAGCAGTGACATATGTAATCCATGTAGTTAATTGTTTAAAAAACGGAAGCCATTGCATAAGTTAGTGTCAGTGCTAGTAACTGTTGCAGGGAGTCCATGACGTGTAACGTTAGTGGATTTTATTTTTCACATCCTTTTGAGTTGTATAAAGTAGTCAGCTCATATTTTTAACAGATGTGACAGGCTATACACACTTATCTGTCATGTAAACTGTTATGATAGGAAGAATTACAGGAGGCAGCGCGACGGGTGATGTCACTGCTGCAAAGCGCCCTATCTCAGCCAGCAGCCAGAGACAGTGAGGCTTGTTGTTACACTCACCTTAATACTATCTTTTATTTTTTAAATTGACAATTACATCTTGTTTTCATGCTAGTCATTATAATGCATTTCATGATGCTGTATTAAAGCAACAATGGTGCCAAAATGTAATATAAACGTTGAATATGATGATGGTGTATGAACCTTTTACTGTATGTACTTGATTAGTCAAATATTATTAGAGTGTGGAAAATTTGTTATTTTTGTGTGTTTAAAAGGAGTTTCTGCAGATTTTGCAAACCAGCCGCACACTAGTAGGCAAGAAGTTCCACAGCAGAAAAACACTTTGGAGCAAAACATGGCAAGGTTTGTCATTCTGAGAACTATATTCATTTTTATGATAATTTGAAAATACAATTTTGTATGTAGTGCTTGACATTGTTTTAAATGCATTCTCTTATGCTGTTTCTTACTTCACATTTTCGCAGATCCTTCCCAGGACTGTTTGTGAAAAATCTGGGGAAAAAAGTGACTGGGAAAAGGGGACCACATTCTACTGTTACTGACATGAAAAGAAGACTCAGTACTGTCAAGTGTTTTCCAGTACAGTTCTACCTTGTTAACAAATATATGGAGAAGACACCAAAAGCTGTAGATGAATTAACTCTTCTACAGTCAGGGATGGGTCGAAGAACCATCAGTATCACAGATGATGCTGACCATTCATGGGTAAGTTGCAACAGATAGCCATGCTTGCCTTAAGGTGTTCATTAAATTGTTCACATTACAATAATCATAACCTTGCTTAATAATTTGATAATGACATTAAAGCTTATGTGTGTTTTTATTGTTGACGTTTTCAAATTCTATGAGTTTAAATTTTGTCAGACCTCAATAATGTACACTAATTTTCACTTCTCACACACCCTGATTGAAGAACATCTTGCGTAAGCTTACATGAAGTTAACAATTGCGATTGTGACATTTCATACCATTTTGGTGTTAGTTAAATTATTCATACCATTCATTGGTAATCTGTGGTATGCTGAGTTACAATACACTTTTTTACATTTGTAATGTAATTCTTAAAATAATCTATTATTAACCATTACTCATAAAGGGTATATCAATGCACCAAACAAACTTTTATGCATCAGGGCTCTGTTCATAACTTCTCTTTTAGTGAGGGATGGCATAGCAGTATATCATGACTAACAGCTAACATAATTTACTGCTAATATGACTTATTATTAAGGAATGTACATTATCCAAAGGCATCTCTTTGCCACAATACTTACATTATATAAATTATACAGTTGTCTACAAAACTTGAGGAGACATACTCTAAAATGGCTGATTTGAAGGGGGCATGGATGTTGTATAAGGCTGTTGGTAAGATATTGAAGCTTCCTATTTTTAGCTACGGTCTTATGTGGTCTACTGGCAAATTTGACTGACTTCAAATATTACATCTTTTCCTTTTAGGTGGATCTGGACAAAGAGAATTGTGTATTGTACCGCCTGAGGCAGAAGGTTATACAGGTGCTTACCTCAATACAGTTGCACGTGGGAAGTCAACACTGTACATAGTACCAATCCAAGGAACTCTTGATACTTCACCTCTCCCCTACACTGCAAAGGAGTTTGAAAAAATGCCAAAAGCAGCATGCGATATGTGTTCAGAAAACATGCCAGTCCAGTTATTAGCGGCACATGTGGCATCTTGCAAGACGGTAGAACTCTCATCTGACTCTGCTGAACAGNACAAGAAATATTTTACTCTTGATTCTATATTAATACATTGATCACTCTTCAGTTGCCCTAGGGATAATATATTTATTTTGTTCATTTTCTTGCAGACTTGTTTGTCTTCCCCAGATAACAGTCCTGCCATGGAAGTTATTGTGCAAAACTTCCCAGATGACACTCCTTCTGTTGACACATCTGTGACAGTAAGTCTGTCTGTTAAAACAGCAAATATGAAGTCAGACATGTTCAAAATTATATCATGTTTTTATTAATTTATTTTACACTTTAAGGACTCCAGCAATTTAGATCTTCCTTCATGTTTCAAGGGTTCTGAGAAAGTAAGAATATAAAACATTCAATAGGCATTCATGCAATTCTCCTTTCACCTGAACTTTTGACCAAGTTGACAGACTAACAAAGGCACCATCTTATTACTGGCTTTTTATGTGGTTACCATTAGAACAACTTTGAAAACGAGCTAGTTCTTTCCTGCCGAACAAGAATTCAATGCACATATTTTATACCAATTTTCCAAAACATTTTGTAAAATTTGTAAATTATAAAAGTTTTGGCTACAGATGCTAGGCTTTAAGTATTAGAGGAAAGGCCAAAGGGTCTTTACAATTAAAAAATGATAATTTGGTGTGTACATAATAATAATAATAATGTTTTTATTAATGGGGTGCATTCAAGACAGCCTGTCCCATTTGTGAGCAGTTTTACCCCAGTGACTTTGTGGAAATCCATGCAAGCTACTGTGGTGAAAGGTATTTCTCGGTGTTTCCATGCATTTTTTCTGAAGCTACAATTTCAAATATCATACAACGATTTCATCTTGTTTTGCTAGTAACAATATCTCAGCTTTTAGTATGGCTAAAACATGTTACAGTAGATTGATATTCCCACAGATTTTGTGATGAAACAGAGGCCATCGACTTTGTATAAAAAAAAAGTGATGAAACGGAGATCTATCCAAACGAATTTAAAATGCACCAAGAGATAAAAAAGGTATCCAAACCTTCTTTCAGATATTTTGTTTTACTAATAATATGACATTTTCCAATGTGCAATTTAACCTTTTTTTCTCTTATTCCTCTATTTCTAATAAGTCATTGCTGATGTCATCAAAAACCTTACTGATAGGGTGGACGAAAGCAGCATCTTCAGCATTTGTGTGACCAGGGATCAGATGCTTGAAAGAGGCATCAAACAATGGCAGCGGGCAGAAAAAAGTCTTCCCCCTGTAAATGCCCTCAGAGTTTCTTTTATTGGAAGAGGCTGGCATTGACAATGGGGCTCTGCGGACAGAATTTTTAACCGGTCAGTGTATATATATATATATATTATATATATATATATATTTTAGTTGTTACTGTTGTTACCTATGTATTTCATGTATTCTTTTTCCCTTTTATGAAAAGAAATGATGTCAGGAATAGAGAAGCGGTTCTTTGAGGGAGGGGAGGATGGCAAAAACCCCAAGTATTCAATGACAGACTTGGACAAACATAACTTCAAGTAGGTTATTAAAAAATGGAAATTATGGACTAACACTTTTCCAATTCCAATTTTATATGTGAAGTACATGTTAGATAAGCTTTCCAATGACTGTTGACATGGACACATATTAAAATGAAGATTAACAGTAGTTGAGCTATATCCTATGACACCTACTGTAAGCCATCTTTCAGGTTACTTTTCTCTCCCAAGCACCTTCACTTCTCATTTTATACAGTTACCCATTGTGCCGTAATATATTTTGTTTTTGAATTGCAGGACTATTGGTGAGATATTTGCCGTTAGCATCGCACAGGGTGGTCCCCCACCAAACTTTTTTTGCAGTGGTGTTACAAGTACATTTCCACTGGAGAAATGGATCAGGAAGCAATAACTGAAAGGGATGTAACAGACCCTGAACTGATTGAGCTAATTAAAGAGGTATTTCATTTAAGTTTGGAAAAATTGCATTGAATTGTGAATCATAATTTTATTACTTGTAATTTTATTCATTGTAGTGAAAATTACATCCTTTTGAAACAATTAGTTAAACTTGTAAACTCCGAGGAGGTCTTACAGTTTACATTTGGGTTTTTTGTGTTTCAAAGATTCAGGCAGCTGACAACACAACCCTGATGGAATGTACAGACAGGATTTTGTCATGTGGATACGAAGGGGCTGTGTCTATAGAAAGAAAAGAAGAGATTGTGCGGTAGGACATTTCTTTTGTTATAGGCAATTCACCGTTTTACTCTGTTACAGCTCTGTAGTTCTACACACTACAGTGAGATTACTTCCCATGCTACAACAAATCTGCTCTGCAATAAAACTGTATGGGCTTCTCGGCTTGGTCCAAAAATATACTGACATTTGCAGACAGCTGTTTGTTCCAGGATCATTTTGCAAGGCAAGCAATAAATACTATCTCATAGATAATATGAACTGAATCAAGAACCATTTTAAATATGAATGTATGGTTTTCTCTTTTTTTTGTAAATTTAAGGTGGATGCTGATTTTTTAGTGACATCACTATCACCTGTCTTCAGTGAGATGGGTACAATGAGGTGTCAAAGAGAGTCCAGAGTAGTCAACTTTCTGCAGGACTATGTACAGGACATAGAGGATGAAGGTGAATAATTTGAACAAATTAAAAATGTTATTATACTAAAGTTGAAAGTAACTATTCTGTCCTTTGAATTTTCTTTTTTGAAACTAAAGCGAATTTGTAGTAGTTGTGGAAAAGTTTGCTGTATTGTTCTATTTGGGGTAGTACCTGCATATTGTAACTGCAAGTTAAAACTACAATGATTTTTATCACCTTCTCAGAAGAGAGGAAAAACAAAAAAAGACAGACCCAAAGAGGACACACAGAGTGAAGATGACAAGGCAGATGGACATACCAACAACATGCTCATTAATGTTGGCAAGTTTTGCCAGTGGCTGACAGGACAGTCTCATATTCCATTAAGTCATGCAGACTGTGAGCATTTTAAAATTGTCATGGAATTCGATCATGATTGCAGTGTACGCTATGGTACACACAGTATCTGTTTCCCTGTAGTTAACGCATGTTCCCGCTCCGTCACATTCCCAGTTGCACACCTGGGTACATATAAGGAATTCAGGAATGTTGTTTCACAGGCCATTACCCATGGCTATGAATTTGGACGCTATTAAGGATGCTCCAGCTCACCTGCTGTGTCATTGTTCAAGTTTAAAAACTGATGTTTGCAAAATTCCAACACATTGTTAAGTACAAGTTGCATGCATTCATATGTTTTTATTGTTGAGCAGTTTATGCTATACCAAAGCATTATTTCGGTGCTCACATGTTCCTAAAGAATTTAAAATGTTTCATGTACTTCATCGATCATTACATGTTCATTAAATGTATCAAGAAAATAAAGTATTAAAAATGCAGTAAAAAACAGTCCAGTCCACTGATGGGATGTTAGAGCTACAGAGGTTAGCTTTGTGTCCGCAGTCGTTTTATGTGTTCATAGCAGACAATGTATAGCTGTTCATCAGTAAGGCTTGGGTCAGTTGGATCAACCAAAGTCTGAAGTTCATTCATCATTTCCACAGTCAGAGAGCATTCATATTCAGGCACTACAATACCACTTTCTGTGTCAAGACGCTCAAAGTCTACAGCAGTCTCGCAGTCAATGTCTGGTTCTCTCAGGTCCTATAAATGTTTAAAAAGTCACAAATCAAAGCTTTGCCATTGTAACAGTATTTAATATAGATATTAAAAAATGATGGTCATGATGTTTACATTTAATACATCAAGTCAATGCATTTACACTCTTACCTCAAGGTTCTCAGAATGTACATTCACTAGTTTGCCTATGCAGATAATATTGATGGTAGCAGGAGTAGCGAGGGTATGATTGTTTGGAGTGCTGTTCGGGGGGGGGCGGGCCTCGAGCTCGCCAGTTCCTGTCGAACCCGGATCACTCCCCCTCGATGAGGGGAGTGCGCCGAGCTCGGAACCGGCCCGAACCCTGTGTACCAACCCATGCCCCCCCCCCCCCCGGTGTCCTGCGAGAAAAGTGAGTTCGGGGAGAGGAGCCGGGGTGGTGGAGGGATGTCGAAGACTGAAAAAGTGCAGGTAAGACGGTTTCCTATAATTGATGCGGATCAGCTGATTGCTTGATTATATGCTCCGGCTCCTCCCGAACTTTGTTAATAAAACATAATTTAGTGTTCAGCATCTGTGCAATCTCCCAGATCTGTGTTGGAGTCTGGTTTCCCTCAGTGCGAAGTGGATATCTACGTTCTCCACTCCCTGGTCAGCTCTTACCCTGAAATCACAACAATAATAGTGGAATCAACAGAGAAAAAGTATTTATACATTTTATTAAGGCTCTGACAAATTAACATCCTCAAGAAAAAAAAGCATTAACCTTTTTTGAACAACTGTTTTTCATTGAATGGCCATACAAGTTCTCACTGTGTATTCAAATCCCACAAGGATTTTGAAAGTGTCATTATGGAGGCATAATCTAAAACATAATGTCTTCCTTTACATGAACTTCTAAAGGGAACAGTTTAATGCTGTAATCTGGCAAAGTAAGGGTGCACAAAGTATATAAAAAGTTGACAGTTTGTAAAATATTTTTCAACAGAATAAGTATTTTTTGACAACCTTTTGCTTCAAGGAAACTCAACTCAAAGTTCAGATTTATCTGTTTCTAGAGTGTAAGATCAAGCAGTTATAGAACATTATGATTTTTTCTCAGCCTTATTATCTACCGAGAGGAGTGTAGCTTTGTAACCATTTAAAATACACTACCTTGAGGGCAAATCATGCAGCTGAGTTGCCTCCAGAAAGAATGAAAATGCCGTTGCTGCACAGTTATTTGTGGCTGTATTCAAGTACAATATCTACAAAAGGCAAAACAAAATGTGAAATCAATTAAAAAGCATCAAAGTTGTGTGCACGCGTGTGTCCCAGAAGACTGCAAAATGTTTAGTCAGAGCACAACAAGTAGAATGACTAAAATACAGTACCAGCCATTTACCTTTCTGGAGAAACCGTCCACTCATCCAAATATGACAATATTGTATCTGGGAGGCAATTAATATTAAACATTCATAAAAGAAACATGCAAATGTATTTATATATTAAACTTCACTTTAATACAAACCTTATTAACTTGTGGTTTGTGTCCACATGTACCAGAGACAAGGGCCCTGGTACAGAGTACACTCTGCGCACAACACAGCCAAGATTTGACAACCTTGAGATGATGCCCATAGAATCAATTCTATGCATAGAGGCTGCAACTCTTCTCCACTGAACCCTGTGGCCCAATGACTCCAGTCTTCCTCTGACCATCCTGTAGCCTGCATTTGGTAAATCATTCTTGACAGAAGCAACCAAAATGTCCAGTTCTTCATCACTGATAGAACTGTACATGTCCCTTACAGAGAGCTCATATACTTTCATGCGTCTGAAAATTGTGTTCCTTGAAACACCCATCAGTGTAGCTATGCAGCGCACAGGAAGGTGAGCATGGAGCATTTCTTTCAGGCGTTGTTCCTCAACCAAAATTTTTGGTTGTCCTGTGGTGCCAGCAACTTCCACTCTGACACATGGGGCTGGACATTCCACTTGTGCCCTCACAAGGTCAAAGAGCTCTTGCAAAGCCTGGGTGATAACAGGGGGTACTTGTATGTGATTAGATAGGGCCTCCAGAATATACAGCACCTGACGACAAAGAAACTCCACGTAATCCAAATCCAGTGCTGTTGCGCTGAATGCCTGCTGTAACTTTTGCAAAAGATTTTCCAAAAGGTGATGTTTCATCTGTTGACAGAACAAAGAAAAGGTGTCAAGATCAATGTCCATGTTGTAACACACAAATCACTGTTCAAAAGTTGAAAGAGGTTTAAAACCATGAAAATGTTCAACTGGTTAATTTTTTATATAATTCTCTAGTCCCTTGTTTAGAGAGAGAGAGAGAGAGGGCATGGCAGCGATTTCTGAACACCAATAAAAATCATCTTTAACAAAGAGGCACAGACTTAACGCAGCTATTCTATAAATAGAAACAGATACTTGCAAGCTCTGTGCTGGACCGATATCCGTATGCGCGTGTAGAGATGGAATTGTTCAAAAGGTTTCAGAAGGCAAGGCCTGCAGAAAGTTGTGGGCCTCGTGATCGGCCACATGGCCTAGCCACGTGGCAGCAGAGTCCATTGTTCCTTCTTCTTCCCCCAGTGGGGGGGAGAGGGCAGTCTCTGAAGAGACGCCACGAAACAAGTTTTAGCGCAGAAGAGAAGAGAGGAAGAGCGAAGTTTTCAGAGCAGGCTCGATATTTAACCTCATGAGAGGGCATGCCCACCTGAGTTTGAATCGACCAATCACAGCTGCTTTGTAACAATGAAAATTGTAAAAAGCACTATATAAATAAAGTTGAGTTGAGTTGAGAGTTGAGCAGGGAAGAGGTTCTTTGTCCACTCAACAGCTAATTTGCATCTTTATGACCTCCTGGCAACTTTACAAAATACCATTCCAAATTATAACATAATGAAAAGAAAGTGTTCTATGGTCACACAATGTATATAAACAAGGATGAATTGTAAAGACAAACATTTATATATCAAATATGCTAAGGTTTGAAGTGCATCAAGACATGATTCATTCGGTGGTACGAATACAAACAAAGCCTGAATTAACTTGCCTATTTAACAATTACAGATTATTTAAAAATGGCAAGAGCGACAACATATAATCTAGATATTTAGATATATTTATAGAAAAGGACAATTGAATCACAAGTTCCTATTTGTCAGAGAAGTTTCTCTGGTTAGCCTCATATGTTAAGTTTCAGATTAGACAAAGAGACTTCTCCCCTCTGCTTTGAAGCTTAGGAGTCGTAAAATATCCCACAGGGAAACAAAAGGGGGTTATCCACACTTTCGGTGAGAGCACCAACCTAAACTCAGACCCCTGGAGCTAGGTTTTGACTCTGGTTTTTGATGATGGTATCAAGAAAACAGGAGAAAGGGGAGTGAAGGGGGTTGATGGCTCTTCTTTCAATGACTCCGACCATTTGGTTTATGCTAAATTCTCTACAGAGATTATTCATGGAAAGATATTTTTCATTTTTATATTTTAGTGTGTGTATTTCTCCTTTCAGAACCCAAATAGATCACCTATGTGAGTCTTACCTTGGGCCCATGTGGGCGCCTATATGGGACTGATTGTGTTTGCTCATGTGCGATCCATATGGGTTGGCCATTAGGGTCCAATATGTGTTTTCCCAATCAGAACCCATATAGACATCACATATGTGAGTCCTAACTTGGGCCCATGTGATTAGCCTATTTGGGACTGATTGTGTTTGTCCATGTGAGATCCATATGGGTTGGCCCTGAGGGTTCAATATGTGTTCTCCCATTCAGAACCCATATAGAGATCACCTATGTGAGCCCTTCCTTGGGCCCATATGGGCAGCCTATATGAGACTGATTGTGTTTGCTCATGTTTGACTCATATGGGTTGGCCATGAGGTCCCCATATGTGTTTACCCATTCAGAACCCATATACAGATCAACCATGTGAGTCCTACCTTGGGCCCATATGGGCAGCCTATATGAGATTGATTGTGTTTGCCCATGTGAGAACCATATGTGTTGTCAATGAGTGCCCTACATGTGGTACTCATTTGGCACCCATACACTTATTTCCCATAAATGACCCATATGGGACCTATATAGAAAGCCCATTTTTGTTAGCCCATGTGGGACCTATTTAGTTTAACCGAGCGGGCCCCATATAAAATGCTCATATTGGGACCATGCCCACTTGATTCCCATGTAGTCCCACTATAAGCCATATGGGGCACACATATACATGGTGTGGGGCAGATCAAAGGTCAAATTAGGGTCAAAGAGCAGGATGTCAGATTAGCACCCAGACACATTCTCAAATCTTAAAGGGAAAGTTCACCCAAAATTCTGTCATTTATTCACCCTCATGAGGGACAAAACTTGTATTTGTCTTATTTCAGTGGAACACAATAGAAGATATTTTGAGAAATGTCCACAAAATGAAAGTCAATAATGATACCAACATTCATCAGAATATATTTTGTGAAAGAAAACAGGGAAAGCAACACAGAACAGAACAACAACAGGGTGAGATTATAATCATGTGGGATATACGTACGGTCCAGTCCATTGATGTAGGTCATGGTGACCTCGCAGTGACCCCACACGGCACTGACGATGGGGTTCAGCCTCTTTCCTTTCAGCCCATGAAACGCTACGCCCAAGTAATTCCCGTCAGCGCAGAACCCGAGCGTTCTCTCGTCCATGTCCAGCACCATCAGAATCTCCTCCGGCACGGAGAACGTCTCATCCTCGATGAATTTGGGGTAAGATGGCACAGGTCCGCTCTGACTCCTCCTGTCATGGTAAAAACTGCCGCGCCCCAAATCCCAACCCCACGACTCCACGACGCTGCCAACCATGGCACAATACCCTACAGTAGGGCTGTCACGATTATGAAATTTGGCTGACGATTAATTGTCTGTTTTAGGGCTTTGACATTTAATTCTCATTCATTTTTTATTCGGCTTTGAAACGACCATATTGTTTTGAATATAAAACTGTTTTATTTTCTCTTAAAAATAGTGGTGATCATATATTTAAGGTCTAGGCTTTTGTCAATAATACAGCCGCCAAATACGTGTAAAACGAGTTTGATCAGGGGTGAATTGAAGCTCCCGTTAAAATGCTATCAGTCAAAAGCTTCTAGTCTGTTTTTTTCTCACTTGCAAGACTACAGTCAAATTTTACTTCTATGTTAATGAAATTTTGGTAGACTGGTTTTCACATTGAGATTATCTTAAATAATATTAAATTGTACTACAGGTTTTTATGGTATCTGCTTTAAAGGTTTTTAAGTGATTGTTGGTACATTTTACCAGTATTATCATACTTAAGTTACAATATAAACACTAAAATATGCAATATGTAGGCACTGCAGCTGAAAATAGAGAAAAAGCGCACGAGGGATGTGAAATACAAGCTGGTTTTTGCACTGAGAAAGTGTTGGAGAAGGAAGAAGCAAGCGGCCAATGCTATAAGACAGAGTTATTAATAATAATAATCATATTTTTTATTTATATAGCACCTTTTCAAAAGTGCTAAAAGAACGTCTAAAGAAGTCTAAAGAACAGAACCAAATAAACGTAAACGTAAAGAACAGAGGTCAGATGACATATTCACAAAGAACAATACACAGACGAAGAACAACAAGGAACAATAAAAAAAGATAAAATTTCACAGTTTTTAATTGGTTGGACGTTTCGACACCATCGGGCAGATTCCTCAGGTTTAGCATCTCCTTCAGAACAAGCAACACTTCAGAGTTTAACGCCTTTAACCTACAACAATGTTATGACAAGAAGACAAGATTTTGCCTAAAATTACATTTATCATTGCAATCATTTCTATGTTGAATCCATAATGCATGTGTGTTTACATACAAACAGTTTCTACATATTACAGCTAACATTGTACTTTGTAATGCGGAATATTGTAGTGCAATCTGGACTGATGTTTGTCAAAGGAAGATAATAGGATGCTTCATATGAAAAAGATGTATAGTAAGACTAAAGGGAGTGATCACACAAGATGTATTGTGATAGCAATGGTAGAAAGGTGGTCTGAATGAGTTACTCACTCTGTCCTGGTTTTGTTCATTTCTTTCAGCAATGCGATAGGATGTGCGATGTACTCTGGCGTAGTGGACCAGCTTTTCGTCACTACTGTTTTGTTGTGAACAGACACAGACTCCTCCAACTTCAACAAATTATCCACGTCTTTCTGAATGTCCACGTCTCTCTGTATTGCAAAGAGCATTGACATAAGTATTATTCATTTTATGAATACCTGATTATATCTATTATATGTACTGTATGTACCATTTTTTTGAATATTTCACTATTCTTTGTGTTAGGGTCAATGACGTATAACAACCACTTTTGTGGTGCGACCAATAATATCAATAATTGTATTACATTAAAAATAAAATATATCTAATTTTTGTGGCTGAAATATGAATCTCTGATGCTTAAGTGAATGGTATTTTAAAAACATTAAAAAAAATAAGTTTGTTAATTTTGTTACTTTAAGAAGACAAAATTATAGAACAAAAATATGAGATGATAGTTACTTACCAAAACTCAAAGAAATGCACATACTTTGTTTCTTAAATACTAAGGATTTGTAACAACAAATGTTAAGCATGTAAAGGAAATGAATTCATTTTAAGATAAATCACAGTAGCACCACGTGACATTTTTTATGTATATGGCCAATTCATGGATGAAAAACACTAAAATGACTCAATTTAAAATGTTGATCTGCATTTATGTGTACACCACATACTTAATGTTAGAATAACCGCAAAATATATTATTTTTATTTGTATTTGTTATTGGCATGTCGAAAATCCTTATTCGTCATTGACTCGCTATACAATCTGTTAACAACTGCATATTCTGACTTTTACTGTATGTGTGCTTTCAGAGGTTAATGGGATACTTCGCCCAAAAATGACAATTCTGTCATCATTACATTTAGTCACCTTCGAGTTGTTCCAAATCTGTATAAAAGTCTTTGTTGTGATGAACACAGAGAAAGTTATTTGGAAGAATGCTTATAACCAGACTTTATAATATATATAACCAGACTAATAATTTCCCCCATTGACTCCCATAGGAAAAAATACTTTATCATCTTTTTTTGTTCTGTTGAAAGAAGACATTTTGAAGAATGTAGGACAGCAAACAGTTCGGGCACTGTCGTTCTGAGAACTATATTCATTTTTATGATAATTTCAAAATACAATTTTGTATGTAGTGCTTGACATTGTTTTAGATGCATTTTCTTATGCTGTTTCTTACTTCACATTTTCGCAGATCCTTCCCAGGACTGTTTGTGAAAAATCTGGGGGAAAAGTGACTGGGAAAGGGGGACCACATTCTACTGTTACTGACATGAAAAGAACACTCAGTACTGTTAAGTGTTTTCCAGTACAGTTCTACCTTGTTAACAAATATATGGAGAAGACACCAAAAGCTGTAGATGAATTAACTCTTCTACAGTCAGGGATGGGTCGAAGAACCATCAGTATCACAGATGATGCTGACCATTCATGGGTAAGTTGCAACAGAAAGCCATGCTTGCCTTAAGGTATTCATTAAATTGTTCACATTACAATAATCATAACCTTGCTTAATAATTTGATAATGCCATTAAAGCTTATGTGTGTTCTTATTGTTGACGTTTTCAAATTCTATGAGTTTAAATTTTGTCAGACCTCAATAATGTACACTAATTTTCACTTCTCACACACCCTGATTGAAGAACATCTTGCGTAAGCTTACATGAAGTTAACAATTGCGATTGTGACATTTCATACCATTTTGGTGTTAGTTAAATTATTTATACCATTCATTGGTAATCTGTGGTATGCTGAGTTACAATACACTTTTTTACATTTGTAATGTAATTCTTAAAATAATCTATTATTAACCATTACTCATAAAGGGTATGTCAATGCACCACACAAACTTTTATGCATCAGGGCTCTGTTCATAACTTCTCTTTTAGTGAAGGATGGCATAGCAGTATATCATGATTAACAGCTAACATAACTTACTGCTAATATGACTTATTATTATATTATTAAGGAATGTACATTATCCAAAGGCATTTCTTTGCCACAATACTTACATTATATAAATTAGTTGTCTACAAAATTTGAGGAGACATACTCTTAAATGGCTGATTTGAAGGGGGCATGGATGATGTATAAGGCTGTTGGTAAGATATTGAAGCTTCCTATTTTTAGCTACGGTCTTATGTGGTCTACTGGCAAATTTGACTGACTTCAAATATTACATCTTTTCCTTTTAGGTGGATCTGGACAAAGAGAATTGTGTATTGTACCGCCTAAGGCAGAAGGTTATACAGGTGCTTACCTCAATACAGTTGCACGTGGGAAGTCAACACTGTACATAGTACCAATCAAACTCTTGATACTTCACCTCTTCCCTACACTGCAAAGGAGTTCGAAAAAATTACAAAAGCAGCATGTGATACGTCTTCAGAAAACATGCCAGTCCAGGTATTAGTGGCACATGTGGCATCTTGCAAGACGGTAAAACTCTTATCTGACTCTGATGAACAGGCAAGAAATATTTTACTCTTGATTCTATATTAATACATTGATCACTCTTCAGTTGCCCTAGGGATAATATATTTATTTTGTTCATTTTCTTGCAGACTTGTTTGTCTTCCCCAGATAACAGTCCTGCCATGGATGTTATTGTGCAAAACTTCCCAGATGACACTCCTTCTATTGACACATCTGTGACAGTAAGTCTGTCTGTTAAAACAGCAAATATGAAGTCAGACATGTTCAAAATTATATCATGTGTTTATTAGTTTATTTTACACTTTAAGGTTGTAAAATGACAAAAAGAGGAAGTGTGGAGTAAATTTTTATTTTTTATGCTTTGTAAACTCGTGCTTTACAAACTAATGTAAGAATGTGTAGTGTATGTGTGTTCCACTCTTGGCAGACTGATGATTGTCACTCTGTTTTGAGTTGACCCTGCTTGCAAATCAAATCTTGGTCTCATCTCTCAGAAAAGATTCCACAACATTCTCCAGAGAATTAAGGCCCAAACATGGCATAAATCACCACCTGTTATCCTTTACGAGTGGTCATCAAAGCGCCTGATCACTTAAACTTGTAAGACTGCAAAGACTACATCTTATATTGCACGGGTGGAGTTTGTGCCCCTGTAACCTTGACTCAACAAAAACACATGTGCACATAAGATGCACAACCACTAGAGGTCAGCAAATCTACAAACTCCGAAAGAAAACCTGTAAGGAAATAAATAAGAAACGGTGGGCGAAACAAATCTCTCTAGACTTATAAATGCGCAAACAAACACTCGAGTCGACAAACTTATGAACTAGCCTATTCACCATACAAACACACGACTGCTTAAATTCAATGTGAAAGTCACACATCCTTATCGTATCGTATTGCGCGAGTTGCGTGACAGCCACGCATCACATCGGGCCTAGTTTGCATGCTGAACTTGACGCAACATTAAAAATCCTGCGCACACTTTCGCTGCATGTAACGTGACGTTAGGTGGCGGGCGTAGATGACGTTTGTTTCCGGGTGAAATCACGACTCGGGGCGTCTGTGAACCGTAGGCAAAATAGCGGTTACGTGTAGAAGGAAAGGGAGGGTGCCCTGAGTGATCGCTTGTTTCACGCACCCTGCCAAAGAAGCAGGAAGAAGAGGACTGGTTCTGTTCACCTGCACCGGACCGCGCTGGGACACAGGCTTTACTTTAGACCCCGTAGAGTGAATAAACCCGACTGCTGTTTTGCTTGGAGTATAAAGCACGCCCAACTTTTAACTCGCTCGGTTTGTGGAAATCTCCCGTCAAACAGGCGTCCGACACACTCGCCCGGTTGGATTAATCGGTTTTTAAGGTGAGAGCTCGAGCACTGCTTTATTTCACGATATTATCACGGTCCGGAGCGCGTGCGTTCGTTGCGTTTAATCGATTCTCTCTGCGTTGATCCTCAATGTTTGTTAGCGAAAATCTGTTGGTCAAATTTGTTTAAACTTGAAGGTAACTTATCTTTCAGTTGGCAGTGTTTTTTATTGTAACTTACATAACTTACTGTCTGAAAACCACAGTGTAGGCTGCTGTTACTCGATATGTCTAAAAGTTGCAGACGTTGGTTTATTTCGTACTGTTTCAAGTCAATGATCATAACTTTGAGCCAGTGGGGTTTATGTATCGTGGATAGATGAAATTCCATAACAAGTCGGACACGTACAGACAGAAGTAATGAAGATTTGCACACCTGCCCACCCTGAAACTTCACATTAAAGCCCTAGACGTTGCTCTTTAAAGTGAGTAAAAAGTATGCGCGTCGTCAGGTACAGAACCAACAAAAGGCTAGACTTGTTTGTGTGTTTCTCTCTCCGTCCTCATAAGTCATTGAAAAGTGTCTTTTCTATTTTTCATTCATAACGAAAAGAGACAACAGGAAGAGGAAGTCACTACTACATGTCCATCTGTCAATCGATCTGATTCACATACACCCACATCTAGATGTGATGAGTCTCTATAGTGCCAGGATATCAGTCATCTTTCTGAATATACACACACGATAGCTTGTCCTGAATACACATTTTGGGTTATGGAATTGAAATGCAGTTTGTGTGTTATAGAGCATGTGTGTTTTGAGATTTTTTGGCCATGTGACAAATGCATGTGAGGAGTTTCAGAGAGACTTTGGTGGTAGACAGTTATGTCATCAGTCCAGCACAAAAATACTATGGAATCTCCACACACTCATGCACTGTCTGGTTTATTATCTCCGTGGGGACAGTCCATAGGCGTAATGATTTTTATAGTGTACAAACTGTATATTTTATACCCTAACCCCTAAACCTAAAGATCATAGAAAACTTTTTTCATTTTTAAATTAAAAAAATATTGTTCTGTATGATTTATAAGCTTTTTTGCCCACGGGGACCTCAGTTTTGGTCCCCACGGTGACACGAGTCCCCATGAGTTGGTGTGCATTCAGGTTTAGGTCCCCACCGGGATATAAAACATGAACACACACACACACATAGAGGTCACAGTGGTGACAGGGGGCCATAAATGGGCTGATTCTCTCAGTCATGTGAGAACACTGTGTGTGTGTGTGTGTGTGTGTGTGTGTGTGTGTGTGTGTGGGTGTGTGTGTGTGTTAGAGACACAGGAAAACATTTTTCCTCTGAAATAGAGACAAAAACATGCGTGTACTCGCAGCACTGGCTGAACTATTATGTATCGGAGAGCTACGTATCCTTTTGAAATATAGTTTTTCGAGAATACTAATAAAAGAAGATTTAGCTTATTAAACTTTGATGTTTCCTACACTCTTTGTGTGTGATGAATCTTGCTCAGGAGAAGGAAGCTGTCCCTTCGGGCAGGCGCTCTTCAGATTTTGGTAGCGCAAAGTGAATTGAACTAGCCCTAGTAAAAAGAGTATTTTTATGTAGAAAACTGGACGGGAGTTGAAACAACAAGCCAAAACATTTTCAAAACACGAATATCAACAATTGTATATAAAACGATCAAATTACAATCACAAATAAGCATCTTGTTATAACTGAACTGAAGTTTCTATAAACTAGTATTAAAGGGATCCTCCGCCCAAAAATGAAAATTCTGTCATGAATTACTCACCCGAAAGTCGTTCGTCAACCCTAGGACCTCCGTTTATCTCCAGAACGCCAATTAAACTTCTAACACAGAAGTCAGGAAATTGTTGAATAAAGTCGGTATTTTTGTTTGTTTGTGCACAAAACATATCCTCGTCGCTTTATAGAATTAAAGCTGAACCACTGGAGTGACATGGGCTATTTCAACGATGTCTTAACTAACTTTCAGCGCTTTGAAGTTTGGTTACGTTGCAGTCTATGGAGGAGTCAGAAAGCTCCCGGACCTCTTCAAAACTATCTTAATTGGCGTTCTGGAGATAAACGGAGGTCCTAGGGTTGACGAACGACTTTAGGGTGAGTAATTCATGACAGAATTTTTATTTTATCGACAGTGTTACGCTTTAACAATATGGTACATGAATAAATCTGCCCTGCTGTTCATCTTTTGCCTAATAAAGAAAAAGGGCCTGATTTCCCTCATCGTGACCCGAGAGTGGGCTCTTTTTTAAAGAATTTTTTTTTTTTTTTTATAGAGTTTTTTGCCTTTATTTCGCTACACTGTAAGAGAGGACAGGAAGCTAGTGGCTCAGTGGTTAGAGGATGGCGCCAAGGACATAGATTCGATCCCAGGGGATTGCACATAGTCAAAAACAAATGTATAGAACAATGCAATGTAAGTCGCTCTGCCAAATGCGTAAATGTAAAATTGTAAATGAAGCGAAGTGTGAGAGAACAGAGGGATGGAACCGGGAAACGACCACTAGTTGGCAATGGCGCCACAGTCGGCTCTGACGAGAGCGGCTTCTTTTGATTGAGCCAATAAGCAACCACCTGTAACATCATAGCCAGTCCATAGCAACACCCTGGCAACCATTTGTAACCATCTTTGGCTCCCTAAGATGAATAGCTCATTGTTTAACTCGCTGTCTTCCGTTGCTTTGTATAAAAGTGACTGGTAAATGTAGATCTGTGACACCCTGGAGGCGACTTCTGCATGCTCAAGCAACCAGAAAATGCAAAACTAGATTATTGTTTTGCTTAAGCGTGGAAGTGGTTAGTGTAGATGCCATTGTCCTTGATAAATATCTGTTAATGTGGAAGACTGTTAAGTAAGTGTCTCAAACAGGTTAGGTGTGGTGCAAGCTAAGGGAGGCTATTGAGCAAAATCATCCATTCACGGTTATGTTTTTCTCTGTGCCTGCCCTTCATTTGATCAATTAGACAGTCAGTGAGTCCAGGGTATCTCCACAGTCGTGGATGACAGTTCACCCTAGACCTCGCCACCATAGTATGCTTTCACATCATGTGTTCTCAGATTTACCCAGATCTGTCTCTTCCCTTTATGCTCTTGCATACGACCACATAGCGTTCTCGACTAGACTTGAATGCAATGCATATGCATATTCAACACCTGTCCACACACCTGCATGCTTGCGAGAGCCGCTGTGAGTGATAAACATGCCCACACTTGGAATTCTGCACTTCCCTGTGTTCATGTCAGGACACGCTGAGGAATTCAGCTCGGAGAAGCGAGGATCGAGGGATGGAGCGAGGGAGTGGTATTGATTGGCTGTGTTTGAAATGGCACACTTCCATACTGCTCTTACCGATTCTACATACGTATATAACCAGAATGTAATCCCACACTGTTAACCGAAATGTCCATAAATGAGCAGATAATGTCCTGGCAAAAAATAATTGAATCATTTTTGCAGTGCATTAACATAGTATTTCATTTCCAGTGTGAATCCAAAATTGTTACAGCTGCAATTTTTTACTTTTCTGACCCATTACCCTGAAAACACACATACATCTGGCTTACATCTCTTTGACATCTGCATTTACATCTTCAAGACATCTGCAATACGTCTCGGAGAAGTCTGCTGTCAGACGTCATATACATCTATAAGATGTCTGTAAGATGTTTATGATTTAGAATGGATGTAAAACTGCTTTTTCTAAGATGTTTAGCAGATATTTTTACACAGCAGATGTTTTCACACAGCAGATGTTTTCCAGATCTCCGGATCTTTAGCAGACGTATTACAGACGTACAGACGTCTCCGAGATGCATTGCAGATGTCTTGCAGATGTAAATGCTGACGTCAAGACGTAAGCCAGGTGGAGTGTGCTATCAGGGTATTTACTGGCCAAATATTAGGACATTTTACCCAAAGCTAGATTAAGTCTACAAAACATGAGTGTTCATAGTAGTGTTGACTGGAAATTATTTACTGGGAGTAAAAAAATTATATGTATTGCAGAGATTAGGTGTTTTTTTTATTTTTTTTATTTTAACAATATGACATTTGCTTAATCCTATTGGTTTTTGTACAAAAACCTTTGAATAAAACACGTCTTTAAACAAACCGGAACATTAGAATGATGTAATCGGCAATGAGAGCCTATTGCATGTCACACTCAACGCTGACACTCGCTGTCTGTCACGAGACAGACGAAAGCCAATGATATTTCACTGTTAAGGCTGACGTAACTTGGTGCCAGATTTGAAAATAGAATAAATGGAATAATGCAAAATAATACCCCAAAATGTACATTTTATAATGACGCTAGGTGATAGTTTTGCGTGCATCCGGGAGAGGCGCTAATTTAGGAAACGCTCGCATTTGACGTATTTGAGGAAGGGACAAACGAAATGCGTATGTCATATGGGTTGGAGGATATGTTGCAGAAACGGCTGCTCTTTCGTTTGCGCTCTTACGCTCGAGGTGTGTGTGTGCCACAAATTGAGTTTCTGAAGTCTGTGCTTTCCAGCTGTCAGCGCTTACATAACGACACGTATCATAGAGCTTAAACATACAGGAAAAGCGAGAGGCATAAATTTGCTCCACCCACAGCTAAAACTGGACCTTTGTTCAGTCAGGTCTCAGTAGGTAACTGATTAACATCTTTTTAGTCTGTGAGCGCATGTGCGTGCTGTTGTGGCTCCTCGCTTAAAGGGCAACTACACAATAGACTGTAAATTTAAAGGTTATAACAAGTGTTTTCTGAAGCAAATGCACTCGTGTGGATGCACCGTGTATATACTGTATAACTGACAAAGTGTCTGTCTGCGGCAGCTGCTGTGTGAATTATGGGGTTGTGGTGACGCTTGTTGGTTTATTTACCACATCATAATCACAACTTCATCACATCACTGTTGTTTTCTCACTCTTTATGAGCATAATTACAGAAGTGTCTAATTCTGAGTGTCTAAATCTTTAGTTCCTGTATATGATAGCGATGCTTGTGACACATGTCGAATGGGTCATTATTCGAAGCAAAACCATGTTCCTGTTTGTGACCTCAGTTTCAGCTGAATGACACCGTGTGACATAAATCCAACATCATCTGACCGGTTAATAATGTAAATTAGCCACACGAGGTGTCCTGGTATGTGCCTTTTATTTTATAACCGTCATTGTTTTTTAAAACCCTTAGTTTTCTTCTGAGCTCACACTTACTTGATAATGGGTTCACAATTTCGTTTGTGTTGCAATATGTTTTGCAAAAAGTAAACTAAAACAGATATTCAAATAACATTTGTTTCTACAACATCAAAATTTCAGTAGTTTTTGTTTTGTAAATACAACTTACAGAAATGACAACATTCAAAGGTTATTTAAACTGTATATAAGGTCACGCTTTGGAATCTCAACCGATAGGAATAAAGAGACGTCATCTAGTGGAAAATCGCCATAGCTCTCTTTACATCCTTTTTCAAAACAGTGACATGATGAATACATGACCACCCACAGTTGTTATGTGTTTAGGTAAAGTAGACTAATAGAAAAGAAGAAAGCAGGTGTGCTAGATACTAGGGCTGTGCAAAAATAACGATACAGCAATCTATCGCAATATTATTTTTTACAATAGTGTATCGATAGTCCAACCTCAACTATCGATACATTTATTAAAATCACATTTTAACGTCACGTTCAGTACATGCGCCCATTGTCTCAAGCAGGAGCGATGACGCTCCAGCTTCTAGCCCTGTTGAAAAAACCAGCATATGCTGGGTTCGGTATGTTTTGATGCTGGCTTGCTGGTTTGTGCTGGTTTAACCTGGTCACTTGCTGGTTTAAACTGGTCATGTGCTGGTTTAAGCGGGTCATATGCTGGTTTAAGTCCGCTTTGATTTTAATGATGCGGGTTTAGAGCACGCATGAAACGTGTTCATTGTGATTTCACGGATGCGCGATGTGGAGAGTTTTTCTTTTAATCGACGGACAATGTATAACCTTAAAATTATTATAATACAAGTTGTTATGCATGTAAGGTAGTAGTTACCCAGTTGCAATATAGTGCGATTTTTATTGTATTTAGATGTTAGCCATTTATACATTTTCGTCCCTGGCAAGAAGTGGGAGTGTTGCAATAGGAGAGTAGCATCACGGTGTTGCACACGCTGCTTCGGTTAGACTTTGTTCTGTAAACTTTTGTTTTGGGTTTTGTTTTTGCAGAGTTTGATGAACGGCCACAAGAGACCGCGTACTCTCCGCATACGGACATCATGCATAAACATTATGAGAAGCGTGCTAGCCAGACAGGATTTAAACTATTCCGGCCAAAGACCTAAAAGTTTGGTTTACAGACGAAAAAACGTACCAAGCAGAATGTTTTCTCACCATTCTATAACACGCATACAGTGTTCGGTGCTGTCTCACATCTGTCAAAGCAGAAATAAAACCGTTGCTCTCTGTATGTTTTTTCTGTCATCTCCGGTCGTGTCGCGCTCATATGTACATTGCATAAACTTATTTCGTCTATTCGAATGAATAGACGAAATAATTCGAATTTAACAGTATTTCACTGACAAATAGTGTATCGATAGTCCAACCTCAACTATCGATACATTTATTAAAATCACATTTTAACGTCACGTTCAGTACATGCGCCCATTGTCTCAAGCAGGAGCGATGACGCTCCAGCTTCTAGCCCTGTTGAAAAAACCAGCATATGCTGGGTTCGGTATGTTTTGATGCTGGCTTGCTGGTTTGTGCTGGTTTAACCTGGTCACTTGCTGGTTTAAACTGGTCATGTGCTGGTTTAAGCGGGTCATATGCTGGTTTAAGTCCGCTTTGATTTTAATGATGCGGGTTTAGAGCACGCATGAAACGTGTTCATTGTGATTTCACGGATGCGCGATGTGGAGAGTTTTTCTTTTAATCGACGGACAATGTATAACCTTAAAATTATTATAATACAAGTTGTTATGCATGTAAGGTAGTAGTTACCCAGTTGCAATATAGTGCGATTTTTATTGTATTTAGATGTTAGCCATTTATACATTTTCGTCCCTGGCAAGAAGTGGGAGTGTTGCAATAGGAGAGTAGCATCACGGTGTTGCACACGCTGCTTCGGTTAGACTTTGTTCTGTAAACTTTTGTTTTGGGTTTTGTTTTTGCAGAGTTTGATGAACGGCCACAAGAGACCGCGTACTCTCCGCATACGGACATCATGCATAAACATTATGAGAAGCGTGCTAGCCAGACAGGATTTAAACTATTCCGGCCAAAGACCTAAAAGTTTGGTTTACAGACGAAAAAACGTACCAAGCAGAATGTTTTCTCACCATTCTATAACACGCATACAGTGTTCGGTGCTGTCTCACATCTGTCAAAGCAGAAATAAAACCGTTGCTCTCTGTATGTTTTTTCTGTCATCTCCGGTCGTGTCGCGCTCATATGTACATTGCATAAACTTATTTCGTCTATTCGAATGAATAGACGAAATAATTCGAATTTAACAGTATTTCACTGACAAACTGCGCATAAAACATCGCAGCCACCCGCCAAATCGCGTGCAGTTTCTTTTTGATTAATTGTGCAGCCCTGCTCTTTCATCCACTTGTGATCCGATCGACCAAAACGCATTTTAATACCAGGCATAAACAGGGCCTTATAAAGGCTGCAGGTAGGGCTGTCACGATGATTATTAAATAATCGTCTCATCGCGATTGTTTGACATCATCACGATGGTTTCAGATCATCGCAATTATTGCACATCTCTATAGAAGACACTAGGGGGAGCTGTAGTGCATCTGCATATTGCATATTTTATTGTATATATTGTAACTAAAGCATGGTAATACTTGTAAAATGTACCACCACAACACAATCACTTAAAAAAAACTAAAGCATATACCATACAAATAACCTGCAGTACAATTTAATATTATTTCAGTGTGAAAACCAGTCTACCAAAATCTCATTAACATAGACATAAACTTTTATTGTAGTCTTGCAAGTGAGAAAAAAACAGACTAGAAGCTTTTCTATGACTGATAGCATTTTAATGGTGGCTTCAATTCACACCTGATCAATTTACTTAATTTACAAGTATTTGGCGGTTGTGTTATTGACAGGTAAAAGCCTAAACCTTAAGTATGATTGATGACCCAATTTCCAAGAAAAAGAATATAGTCTTTATATTCAGAACCATATGGTCGTTTCAAAGCTGAATAAAAAATGTATGAGAATTAAAAGTCAAAGCTCTAAAACAGACAATTAATCGTCATAATCGCAATGATTTATTAGACAATTAATCGTCAGCCAAATTTCATAATCGTGACAGCCCTAGCTGCAGGGAGCCGCAGCAGGGGGACAGAAGAGCCACATGCAGCTCGAGAGCCACGGGTTGCCGACCCCTGCCCAAAATGAACAAATTGCTCTACAGAGCACATTTCGTAAAAAGGTTATCTCCTTCAGCAAAGAAGCGAAAACGTGACTACATCTTAGTGCTGTGAGAGCTGGTGTAGTGCTTCGAAAGGGAGGGTTGGAGTGAGCCATTGGTTGCAATTCGCAACCTCACCACTAAATGGCTATGTTTACATGCACCAATTTCAAAACGATCCAGAAACTAGATCAAATGACCTTGCATAGCCCAAATAGGAACATCTGATAAACAACATTATTCCTCTTTTAACCGCGTGAAAGAAACAACAACGAGAACCGTTTAAAAACTTCCCGATCGTCCCTGTACTTTAAACGTAGTGGGACCTGGCAACACTGCGCAAGCGTCTAACATCTCACTTCAAACTTCGTCTTTGGATGGATGTATGTTGTCAATATAGTCTGTATTTTCATATTTGGAATGAAAACGAAGTTGTCGAATAATGCAATGTTCTCTCTTTGCTTTATGTAATATTATAAAAGAACACACGAGCACGGCAGAACATACAGTGCGTGTCCCCATTCCCTTAATTATGCGCTTGCCATTGAATGATTAAAACATGTTCTTGTGAGTTTCATGTTTTTCTAATATTTCACGTAAACATAAGATGTATAAGACATACGCAGCACTGCACTGCACATGTGCAAAAGGTATTTTTAAATCCGATTGAGAAAATACTCTGATTCAAGCATTTACATGCATCATTTTTATGCACCACCCCTTTCAATCCGATCGCAATTTCAATCGTATGGACCTCAATCCAATTACAAGTAGATTATTTGGTTGCATGAAAACATGGTTTATGCTGCAGTCAGACTGAGTTTGAGCATGCGAAATTCGTTCGGGCGGTGCTGCAAAAATGGGCGGGAGCGATTCCTCCATCTTTTACATTTCTATTGGTCTCGCGCACTCGCGTGACGCGAATTCGCAGGTCAGAGTTCACCAAACTTGAACTTTGCTACGCAGCGAAATATCTAAGGACGGGCTAGCATTTCCCGTCTGTTGCATTCGCATGCCTATGAATGGAAATCAATGGAGCGAAAAGTCAAGTGTGACCGCGGTTTTTCGCATCCGTAGCAAGCATTTTGAGTTTTGACAATTCAGAAACACCGTACAAGCGAGCGCCAAAATTAATTAATTAATCAAATTAATTCATACGAAATGGACTCAGTGTGCAAGGTTCCTGTGCGTGACGTATTTTTAGGACAACAAATATGAAAAAACGTATACGAAAATTTCAGACTGTATGTGCAAAGACCTTAAGTCTGCAGAGTGTAGTGAAGTTGTTTTTTCATTTGATCTTTTAACTCTCATCTTAAAGTTTGTGTGGCATATTTCAGCCCAGCTTGTTCTATGAACCTGCCACAATGTAAAATATACTCTTACTGTACGTTCACACCGACGCCATTGAGAGCATCAAAAATCGCTCTGGCCGCCCTGCCAACAACGCTGTAGAAAGATTCGTGGATGCTTTGGCGCTCTGACATAGACCAAAGTTTACAGGGCTGCGTTCTCTGGAATCCTCTCAAGCGGTGGACTTCTACGTTCCGATTGGTTGCCGCGGAACCGTGTCACAGCTCATTACCATAAAGTTGACCTGATTTCAACTCTCCTCGCCGCCCTCACCAGCAAAGACGCGCCTCGCCGCTGCTCGCTGCCGGCTCACATTGAAAGTGAATGACTTCCGGCCACTTTGACGCTCTCGATGGCGGCGGTGTGAACGCACAGTTAAAAAATAAAGGTGCTTAAAATGTTCTTCAGTGATGCCACAAAGAACCATTTAGTCAAAGGTTCTTTAAAGAACCATCTCTTTGTTACCTTTTTATAATCTTAAGAACTTTTTTTCGACACAAAGAACCTTTGTGAGACAGAAAGGTTCTTCGGATGTTAAAGAAACAATACAGGGTTTTTAGGAGGATCTATTGACAGAAATTCAATATAATATACAAAACTATTTCTTCAGAGGTGTATAAAGACCTTACGTAATGAACCATTATGTTTGTAATACCTTAGAATAAGCTGTTTATATCTACGTACAGAGTGGCCCTTCATACATTGAGTTCGCCACCATGTTTTGTACAGCAGCCCTAAACGGACAAACAACTCTACAACGCGCGTTTTCTCTTCATTTCCGCTGCGGTAACATGGTGAAACGGATCGCAGGATGATCCAGTATCTGGACGAGTACAATATTAAAGGGGTTTCAGATAAACAATGACGCTCAAAACTGCTCTGTCACACAGCTAATATTAGAACAACAACAACATATCTTGTTTCTAACAAACAGGAAAACCAATGTTACTCGCATACTGATCCGAATCGATGCAACCTCCTCTGGGTGTATTAAAGACGATCTTTCTCTTCAACGACTCTCTGCTGGAAAGTATCTCCATAGATATCTATGAGTATCTCCGCTACAAGCCTTTGTACCGCGGGTCCTAACGTGTCTCTGCTGGAAAGTCTTTATAATATTAACGCAGGTCCTAGCTTCTGCCTGACTTTTATGCTTCTTTTTATACTTAAAATCCACATGACTAATCAAATGTAGGTGTCAGAAGAAATGTATTTTTGTGCTTGACGTTGTCACTTCTGCTTTGAAATAAAGCTTTCTCTATGCTTCTTGAACCTGGCAGGCTTTAAAGTGATGAAATGATGCCATTTTTGCCTCCAGTGTAAACGTAGCCCTTAAGCTGCATGAACACCGTCAGCGACTAGCAGGGACAGAGCGCCTCGATCTCATTCATTTCGATGGAACCTTGGCTCCTTCTGGCGACACGAGCAACAGTGCCGAAGGGGTAGAGGGCGTGTCTAGCGACGCTAGAAATAACAATTCTGTCATCATTTACTTAGCCTCTTGTCATTTCAAACCTGTATGACTTTCTTTCTTCCGCAGAAGATCTTTTGAAAAATGTTGTTGAGCGAACAGCGATGGCAACCATTCACTTGCATTGGTTTTGTGTCCATACAATAGAAGGGTGGGTGCGACCGCTGTTCGGTTTTCAACATTCTTCAAAATATCTTCTTTTGTGTTCTGCGCAAGAAAGTAAGTTTTGGGTGAACTATCCCTTTAACTGTAATTATCATGTGTGTAGTATTAACACAATATCAATAATTCTAAAAAATAATTTAGTTCAAGGATTAAGAGACTTACTGAGCATTCCCACCAAATGCGACTTGCGCTATTCGCGCGTAGTTGGACGCTTGAACATTTTGAGTTTACTCGCTTCATTCGCGTGTGAAATTCACTTCACAACAGACGCGAATTCGCGTCATGGGAGGGGCTTCTGCCAGGCGGCTCCAGTCTCATGAGTAAAGATCGTTTTTTACAAATTACCAGATTGTCCGACCTCCTCACTCACTTTTATTCCAAGCAAGATCCTTTTTATTCCTGTTTCGATAAAAGTAAGAAGATGTATCATACATCTCCGGGTATCCACATACAGCGATGATTTTGTCCTCCATTGTTGTTTCGGATTTCTGCCTCCATTCGCTATGTCATAACCACGTCACTACTAGAGCAAGCTCCTGATTGGTTAACGTGGCGCGAATTTTCGCAAAAGTTCAGATTTTTCAACTCGCGTGAATCACGTGTTACGCGCTTCAAACGACCGAAACGCTCAATTCGCGCGAATCGTGCCGCAGGATGTCCTATTGCGTCTTTGCATTGACTTAACATGTAAATCACTCTCGCTTAAAGCTTCATTCGTGTTTGGTGGGAACGCAGCATTAAAAGGGGGCAGGTCACCCCCCCAAAAAACTCTGTCATCATTTGTTCACCCTCAAGTTGTTCCAAATCTGTATAAATTTCTTCTGATGAACACAGAGAAAGATATTTGGATGAATGTTTGTAACCAAACAATTCTCGGCCACCTTTGACTACCATAGGAAAACCGACAATGGTTGTTTAAAGTGCCCCAAAACTGTTTGCTTTCGTAAATTCTTCAAAACATATTCTTTTGTGTTCAACAGACCAAAAAACAATTTACAAAGACATTTTCTTGGTAGGTAACCAATTTTAATGGTTACAAACTCTCTACACTCGTATTTTCGGTGTGATTCATGGACCATACATATACACATGAAATAAAGATGATTTTGACGAATAATTTCACAGAAATTTGTTGTGCAAATATGATTTTGTGACAGACTCATTCCAAATCTTTACACAGTACTTTCCAATCATACTTGGATCAACTTTGACTAATGAATGCTTCCTGAAGTTTCTGTCCCGACAAAGGTGTGAGCAAAGGCCAGAGTTTAGTCTGTCTGTCTGTGTGTGTGTGTGTGTGTGTGTGTGTGTGTGTGCGTGCGTGCGAATGTGTGTTTGAGATGTTTTGGCAAGGGAGATTCCTAACATTCCAGCGTGAGAGCGAGAGGCGGTGCTGATGAGGAAATGAAAGGATTATCTCAGGGTGGTAGGGTTGTAATTGTTGTTTGCCTCTTTTTGTTGCGCACTGTGATGAGTATGCTGTGTGTGTGAATTGTGTGCGTAAGCAGTGGCGATCACAGCAGACTGCAGTGAGCGTATATGCATACGTCAATGCTAGGGCCGCTTTGTGCATTGTGCATTGCGTCTTACTAGCATTGTTTTCTTGGAGCCAATGGGAGTGAGAACATGCGTGTTGTATTTTGCTAAAAACAGCGCAACCGACCTTCTGTAAAAACAGACCAATCATTCTGTTCCCCCACCACCACAATAATGGAGGTCAGTAAGGATGCACCGATCACAAAGGACAAAGTAAAAACAGTCCACAGGAAGTCTTCCAAAACCAGAAACAATAGTTTTAGTAATTAAGTCATATACTAAACATAATATAATTCTAAAACAACAATAAAAAGCAAAAATTGCTCTATTTTGTTTACATCATGATGTGTAGTTGGCTGTCAAATGTGACCCTGGATCACAAAACCAGTCTTGGATAGCACGGGAACATTTTTAGTAATAGCCAAAAGACATCGTATGGCTCAAAATGATCGATTTTTCTTTTATGCCAAAAATCATTAGGATATTAAGTAAATGTTCCATGAATATATTTTGTAAATTTCCTACCGTAAATATATAAAGACATTTTTGTGAGTGGATGGCCTGCTATAGCACCTCTGATTAATAACTTTAAAAGTGATTTTCTCAATATTTAGATTTTTTGCTCCCTCAGATTCTAGAGTTCTAAACTGTTGTATCTCAGCCAAATATTGTCATTTCCCAACAAATGATACATCACTGGAAAGCTAAATACCCTTAAGACTGGTTTTGTTGTCCAGAGTCACAAATGATTTATCGCATCCAGAATAAAAGTTTGTATTTATACTTTCATGTATACATATTTAAGAAATACTTAGATTTATTTATTTATGTTTACCAATAATGTAAACTATATATAAATGTTTATTAATTTAATATTTTCTGTTTTTCTTAAATATATGCATGTATAACCCCATTCACACAGACCACTGATAAAATTGCTAGAGTGCCTTCTGTGTGAACGCAAATGCATCCCGGATTGATCCGAAAAGTGATTCCGGAAAGGGGAGTAACATTAACGGGATCAGTCCCAGAAAGCGCCCTGTGTGAACAAAAGGCAGAAACAATGCCATAAAAGCTGTGTAGTGATGACACACATCTATAATAAATCGTACATAATTTGGCTATGAAAACAAATCTAGATAAGCGAGTAATTTTTGTTCGTTAGTAAATCGAAAACTAAAAAATAGGCCTACTATTTGTCTTTAGCTAAATCATGGATGAATGCAAGAGTCCTAATCACCAAACCTAAGGTCAGATGAGAGAATAGCGTTGTCTGCTTCTAAACGCAGTTTAAACTTAAAATTACTTTTATCAAAACTATTAACACAAAAATACACAGCGCTTCAATAAACTTGATCGCTTACCAACCTTTAAAACATGGCTGAGTGCACCTGCCGTGCTCGTGCTGCGCCGTGGAGAAGCCCATGTGTTTCTGTGCAGACACTGTTAACAGACTAACTCCAAACCTTCACCCGAACATTTATGTGCTTGTTTTTCTCAACAAAAACATTGTAAACAATACAAGGGTCAGGGTGTAACTTTGGTTTGAGAAGTGGGGGGGACACAAAATGGGGTAAAATGTTTTTGATTTGAATCAAAATTGTACACAAATTCAAAATACCTATGTTTTGCGTTGTTTTTGATTGTTTAATTTGATTAAACCATGAAACCAAAAGGTGTTTTTATTGTGTAGCAAAAGTTGATGTTCATGAAGGGGGGAAATGCGAGTATTGACTGAGAAACGGAGGTAAAACATGGCTGGTAAACCTGAATCTGCGGTCGGAAGGCGACGAGCCGGATGACTTTCTAAAATGCTTAACAAGGTTTAACATACCTGAACAACGAGCAGGGAAGCCCACGTTTTGGTGAAGCCTTGTCATAAACACTAACTGCTGTTAAAAGAACGAGTCCTTATTAAACGAAAAAAGTAATAAATCACATGTTACATGTTTCTTCCGCATAGAAGTCCATTATAAGGAAACCACTTAACCTAGCCTACCGAAACAACGACCACGTAAAAACAAATTTCTATTAAATTCAAATCAAAACCACGTGATTAGAAATGGATCACTGAAAGATTGTTTTCAGAGTGTGCACGCGACGCGCGCATCGACACAGGCAGACTCTCTGTGTCCTGCTCGGTCCTAGTAGCCTACTTCTCCGTGGAGATGGCGGTGTGTAGTTAAAAAATCATTACAAACAAATTTGAAAGTGAGGGGGACACGAACGGGATTTTGAAAAGAGAGGGGAACATGTCCCCCCTGTCCCCAGTGGAAATTACGCCCCTGAAACAATATAAACATGATGATCATATACCGACCTAAGCGTTTATTTATGGTTTTTATAGCACTATGTGCAATAATCTTTAGGCCCTATTGTGGGGTATTTCATTCGATATGCGTGAGTTTATTCGGAAATGGTTACAAAATCTAAAAGCTAAAAAACTTTTCTCAAACTTTCTTAAAAAAAAAACGATGAACTTATTTTTAAACTCACATTTTTGCACATCATATTACTGAAAAATTATTATTCCGTGCCTTTTGTTTTGCAGTTAGGCTATATTGCAAAAATACTGGCTAGTTTTTACTTTGCAGCATTCTGTTATATTTTTTCATTAAGGCTGTGTAAATTTGCACCGAACAAGCCTGAACAATTAGCTTTAATTTGTTTTCATATGACATTTTATATTTACCTTATATTTAGCTTAATCTCGTTGGGCTATACAAGACACTTATCTCACGAGACTAGACGAGACACTAGACTGGGTTCACAAGAACGAGATGAGATTTTTAGACTTTTTTAAAGAAATCCTCAATGTTGATCTATATAGTGAAAAATAGTCTTTTATTCACCTTAACACAAAATGCAAAACATTTTGGCATTATAAAATCAACTTGTACTTTATGAAACACATTAAACTTATATTTTAATGAATTATACTATGCAGTAATAAACAATATGTAAACACTGCAAAATGTTTTGTCACAAACTCAAATGACAGGCAGTAATAGTACAAAATGTATGCTTTGTTTTCATAACAGTCATAGCTTTTAGTAAAGTAAAGTAAAGTGGGGTAAAGTAATAAAGTTTTATCACTGTTGTCATGCGGTTTCTACGTCAGTAAAGGCGGTAACAAAGGGGAATGCGGATATGACGCCATTGACAGGCAACTACACAGCCATGTGTCAAAATTTAGAATTTTCTCACGATTTACAAGTAGTTGGAAACATTTGAGATATTGAAAGTAAACATTTGAGATATTGTGAACAAAATATATAACACTGGCCTAGTGGTTTTTGGATATTATACTGCAAAATTGTTACAAACTGCACCTTTAGTCAGGATTAATAATTTAACAGCCCTAATGTGTAGTCAGTTTTAGATGACATCATCGAAAATCCTGTATTTAAGAACCAATATTCGAAAAGAAAACATGTTGTTGGTGGTGCATCTCGAGCTGTTAGATGGTGGTTTTATCTTTGTGGTACTGAATGATTTTCATATTCAAATGCAATGGTATTGACATGGTATTCCAAAGAACTTTAAAGACTAACATAGTATTACGTCCAATAAAAACAACGACTTGGTGACACTGTGGTACTTTGTTGTTAGCAGAACATGTTAATGTGTGGTGTCTCTAATGTGTTTAACCTACAGTACACAAATATAAGACGTCATGAGGAAACATGTGCAACACAACAATGATATAGCTCTCATGTGGTTTAATACATGTCTAACACAAAACTCACTAATGTACACAACGGGTGGTAACAAATATAAGATTAAACATTATTGTTTAAATAGAGTTTAAAAGATAAAAATGGAATTACGGGAAGCTTCATAATCACTTGAATTTTTAACTTAATTAAATGTTTAATTGGAAAAGTACATGTATAATAATATTTTACTGTAGTATAACGCTCCGTGAGATCTGAGCTGATATGGAAACAAACATTCAGTCCTTCAGTTCAGACGTTCTTCATTTCACGTATCCTCATCTGTCTCCCTCTGTCAGATGCAGCATCCACCTCCAGCCATCATGGAGCCGACGGGGAAATAAGAGACTCTAAGAGAAAGCAGGTGAGTGTTTTTATTTCCACATCCAAAATGACATTTTTGCGCACGCTTTAATCCAAAGCGAATTACAGTGCATCACAAGCTATTTTAACTTTTTAAGTAAGTGTGTCCAACCTGTGACCTTGAGCATGAAAAATGAAAATGGTGTTCCTGTAGTAGCTCAATTGGGAGAGCATCAATGTCGCTTTATTTATGCTTTATCTCCTCAAAATCCCCATGCTTTTTATACGCTTTTTACAGCCTATTTCTTCTAAGGGTAGGGGCACACCAACCGACTGGACAGACTATGATGGCTAATGTAACTCCTGTACCAGCAGGTGGCAGTACTCAATGTTTGGGATTCAGAAGAGCTAGAACTGATATACACGGTTTCATTTTAACGACGTAAACAAACGTTACTGCGCACGCGCACTTTACGGTACAGTTTACGGTACACGTTCACAAACAATAGAGTGCCTGTAGATTATTTCTGATAACAATCAATAGAAACCGAGAAGAACCGTTACTTGGCTAAACTTGTCTCTCCAATATCTTGAATTTAGACTGCGATACCAAGCTCGACCGCTAGATGTCAATGTACCATACGCTTTCTTTAAATGCCACCGAACTACAGGACCCATTCAACAAATTGTTTATTTAATAAAATGAACATACAACAAAATTCAACAAATCGTTTATTTAATACAATTATTATACAGTAAAATAATAATACAAATTAATGTTAACATAAATTAAATTAAATATAAATAGTTATATTATTAGACACTAGCCAAACACAAACCTGAAATTAACTGGGGGTCAGGCACGCGCGTCCGATGAAACTGTCTATACAAAGTAAGCGGCGCTCGCTTTTACCATTGTTTACACCAGCCGCTTTCATTACTGACAGATTCGTGAAGCTTCATGAATGCAAAGTTGCACATGTCATTGGCATTATCAGCCTTAGTGGATATAGAAAGAAATAGATATAGAGAAACTGCACTAAATGGTTGAAAGTGCAGCGACAGACACAAGCGGCGTCATTGATTTGCTTTCGTCAGCTCCGTTTTACTTCCGGGGCGCTCATTCGCTCAGCTGAACAGTCATTCAGAGTTCTCTTTCTCTGACAAAACAGCTGACGGCATCTGACTAGAGCACAAAATACTAAACGGAGTTCTCTTTCTTACACTGAAACGGACATATAAACACAAAATAACGTTAAAATTCCCATATTAAAAATAAACCTTGTGAAGGTATTTAGTTTCGTGACCAAACAGTTGGGAAACAAAACACGTGTTCCAGTATATTGCGCGAGCTCTTAAAGGGGCAGCAGCATAATAAAGATACCTGTTTATAATGTTCATCAAACAACAACGGACGGGCCCAAAAACACTCACTGATATTAAAGGAATTGTGTTCTCTTATAGGAGTTGTTCACAACAAATAAAGGAAGAAAGTAGCTTTAAGAAAGATGTGCTTTAAATATGAAAAAGTGTTGAAAGAGAGTTTACATAATATAAAATAATTCAATCATAAACAATGATTTGTATTAATATCTCATCGATTTATTAATTAATTAATTACATTTCAATTAAGTTTTATTGATTCTTTTTTCTTACCTCACCCCACGACACGACGTGCTATTAAATTAAAGGCTGGTGCCACCAACTGAATAACTCTAGTGCCACCTCTCTCAAGTGTTAGTCTAGAGCCCTGTTCTGACAAGTTTAAATTTACATTAGTGTTATTTATTTCATTTTTGTTTACTGAGGCTTACTGCTCTAAAAAAAATATAAAACTAAAGTCAATAAAGTTCAAGTAAAGAAGTTAAAATATTGTTGTTGTTGTTGTTATTATTAAGTTAAAACGATTCTAGTGTTCTGTAGCATTGCTTGTGCCATGGCATGAACCCTGCCCTCACATCGAATCGAACCGAACCGTGGTTCTAAAATTGTCGTATGAACCGAACCGTGGCATTGTTGTATCGTTACACCCCTAGCGGTGAAGATAAAAACCTGGTCTGGAAGGTGAAAAACGACAATGTTCCAACAAAAGCAAAAACACATTTGTGTTTTAAAGTTAACAGCCCCAGATCTGTACAAATTTCTTTGTTCTGATGAACACAGAGAAAGATATTTGGAAAAATGCTTATAACCAGACAGATTGACTACCATAGTAGGACAAAATACAATGGTAGTCAAAAGTGCCCCAGAACTGTTTGCTGTCCTTCATTCTTCAAAATATCTTCTTTTGTGTTCAACAGTAATTTTTCCTACTGTGGGAGTCAATGAGGGGCAAAATCTGTCTGGGTATAAGCATTCTTCCGAATATCTTTCTCTGTGTTCATCAGAACAAAGACATTTATACTCGAAGGTGAGTAAATGATGACAGAATTTTCATTTTGGGGTGAAGTATCCCTTTTAAAACTCTTCCTGCTGTGGAACACAAAAGAAGATATTTTGCAAAATGTCTCTGTGGTTTTGCGTTCACACGATGGTTGTCAATGGGGTTCAATTGGTTCCCAGCATTCCTCAAAATATCTTCTTTTGTGTTCTGCAGAAAGAAAGGCATAGAGGGTTTAGAATGACATGAGGGTGAATACAGGTCTTGGTGAGCTCTCCGTTTCAAGTTTCATTTGGCAAAACATTGTAGTGGATTTATAAAGAGGAAGTGATATGTTGTAATATGCAAATTCCTTGTAAAATCCAGTCTGGTCTCCTTGGCAATGGTGCATGCAGATATTTGCGTGTGTGTTGGTACGTTTTGTTTTACTTGTGCCCTCTATGAAGCGTCTATGGAGTAATGTGACTCTGGCTGTTTCTCTCTCGGTTTAAATGACGGCAGCCAGCGAGGTGGAGGGACAGCAGCGTGATGTTGAAAAAGCATTTCTAACAGATCCTGCTTCGTAGAATCCGATTAGAGATTAGAAATTTGCATTTGTGGTTTTCCCTGTTTGCCTAGCGAGAGACCGTGTACGATGTGTTTTCAGTTTTTTATAGGAGATGGTGCTGCGAAAAGTCAGTGACCTCTGTTGAACCCAACACGTGTGTGTGTGTGTCTGCGCACCCACTGAACTTTTCTGGTACAAAGGTCTGTTGTCCCATCATGGAAACAGCTCTCCTCCCTCCCTTTCTCTCTCTCTCTCTCTTTCTCTTGAATAAGCAATTCGTTTTCACTTTCACAACAAAGCTGGTTTTATGTTCCCCATGCATCACACTGCCTCTGAAATCTAAAGAGGAAGTGTCGCAAAACTGATGTTCTGTTGGATTTCCAGCTCTTGACATGATGAAATAACAATTACAACAGAATAACAACGCAACTTGCCCGAACGTTTGACTTTGAACTGCATTGTGTTGCTTACGTTCAGGACCTCGATCTCTTCAAACATAGCAGACGTTTAATAAAGGTAATGTTTGTTTGCAAGCGTATGATAAAGAGCCAGGTGGCAGTCATTGTTTGCGTTGGAAAGTCTGGTTATTGCCACGGTGGCATCGAAAGATGCATTTCTAATCTAAAGCTGTACTGTCCTTATCTGTAACAGTCAACAATGAACATAGTTCATATAAATGTGTACTGTGTAGTATGAGCTAAATGAATACACAAGCTAAAGCAAAAGAGAAAAACCAAAACGAATGTTTATTGACGGAACATATAGTAAGCGCTTTTTTAACCTTGTATGGTGATCATGCTTTTGACATGCCAAAAAAACATGCAAAACTACTCTGTAGATGTTTACTTTACCCCACTTACCATCAGCATTATAGCAAAATAATTGACATAACCTCCCATATGAGACAATTTGCTTTTTTTGTATATAGGATAATATGTTTATCTTGAATAAATGTAAATTAAACCAGGAAAACAGGTTCCAGAGACCAGAACACCGCATCACATCACATTTATGCATTTGGCAGACGCTTTTATCCTAAGCAACTTACATTGCATTGTATTATACATATATATATAACATTTTATATATATCTTTGTAAATATACACTCTTACAAATGAAGGTGCTTAAAAGGTTCTTCACAGCGATGCCATAGAAAAACCATTTTTGGTTCCATAAAGAACCATTTAGTCAAAGGTTCTTTTAAGAATCATCTCTTTCTTACCGTTTCATAATCTGAAGAACCTTTTTTCGCCACAAAAGAACCTTTTGTGAAACAGAAAGGTTCTTCGGATGATAAAAACTCGGCATCAACCAAAAGTAGAGAATGTCTTTTTTTACGCGTCGTGACATATACCTGATTGAAACGACTTCTGAAATGAGAAAAAAATGTAGGGCGGGACTTGATTTCATCCACCGACAACTGATTGGATCGTTAAAAGGTGAAAGATTCGAATGCCAGTTTGCAATCTATCAGCCATTGCAGCCCCGCCCTCGCGCCAGTCCTCGTGACCAGAAGTGAAGAGAGGTCGTTTTGAAAGGTTAACGTTTCTTATCAAAGATTACACGTGCAATTTAATTTTTCAAAAATATGGATAAATCATTTATAATAAATACTTCAACACTGTGTAAATAAGTTAGAATGATCATTTTTCATTTTGAAGCACCTTTATTTTAAGGGTGTAGGTGTACTGCATATTTAGGTGAACTGTTAATGATTTGAAAAGACCACAATTTAGGAATTATATAAAATTGGTTCAACTGGTAGGCCTATTGACATAATATTGAAGTTAATATAAAGCGATGTGCATGATACAATTATAAATCAATAAATCAATTGATACAGTGGCCATCATTTACATTTAAAGAATTTTAGAGACAAGCCTCAAGCAGCTTTACCAAATAGCGTATACAAAAAATATATATTTGGGAAATTCCAGTATTATGGATGTGACATTTTTAGTTAAATACTGAAATATATATTCTCAGAAAATGTTTTTATTACCAATATACTGTAGTAAGCCATCTGTTTATTTTACCAAACCCATAATAAGTCCAGACATCAGACAAATATTAGTAGTAGTAGTAGTAGTATAAGTGGGGGTTTTTTTCGTAAAAGAGAGAAAAATTCATGTGTTATGGATGGGACAATGTCAACAACAAATGGACATGGGATGGCTACTCATACAGGAGACCACAAAATGTTTTTTTATTTTAATTTTCATGTGCCCATTTATGAGGAATATGGACTGTTAAGGACGTGACAATTCCGTTATGGATGTGATGATTCACTTACTAAAAACACTAAAAATACTTTTAGAGAGACTTCACATGGGTATCAGTATAGAGAAAACCTTTAGTAAAACGTTTTCATCTTAAAGGGATCAGTCATGATTTACTCGCCCAAACCTGTATAAATTTCTTTGTTCTGCTAAACACAAATGAAGATATTTGGAAGAACGTCAGTAACCGAACAGATCTCATCCCCCATTGCCTCCCATAGTATATATTTTCCCTACTATAGCAGGAAATGGGACACGATGTCTGTTTTCTTATTGACATTATTCCAAATTACAGTATCTTCCTTTGCATTCAATAGAACAAAGAAATGTAAACAGATTTGGAACAACCTGAGGGCAAGAAGCTCTTTTCTTAAAGTCGTAAGACGAGAGGAAATCTGCATAGAAAAGACAAGAGGTGAAAAGCTGAAAAATAATCTGTTAAAAATTTGAATGGGGGAATGTCCACATAACTAGTAATTTGACATTTTTGTAGTTGAAGTCAGAGCGTACAGGATTATGGTTTACGTATGTTAATCGGTCCAAACAGATTAAATGGCAGAAGCGATTCAATTGATGTGGCGTCACTCAGGAAACTGTCCTGGTTTTGTGCTGCCCACGTCTCTGCCCGGGAATGTTGGCGTCAGGGCTATGCCGCATATTTGTCTCTGTTGTGTTTCTATCTCTGACCCGCTTTATTTGCTCATTCAACAGTATTTTAGGACGTGGGGGCGGTGTGTAAGCTCTCTTTGACAGTCATAGGTCATTTATTGGTCATGATATTTTTAAGAGAGGGAGAGAGGAAGTGTTGTGATCAGTATGCGTGGAGAACAAGAGAGAACGTCCTGTTAGTGGCTCTTACAGTGGATGCCAGTGTGTGCTGCAGTCAAATTTCTCTCTGACACGGGTATTAAACAATGACCTCTGATGTGATCTATACTGGTTTGGTTCGTGCGAGCTCCGTTTCCATCATTTTTTTAGATGTTTGCAATAGTAATTGCCATTACGTATGCATTTGAGCGTTGTGCTTGCATTACAGAAACGAACGGTACTCGTTTTCCAGCTAACACGTGAAAATTCTGTCATCATTTACTTGCCCTCTTGTCTTTTCAAACCTGTATGACTTTCTTTCTTCCGCAGAACAAAAAAGAAGATAATTTGTAGAATGTTGTTAACAGCCCCCCAATCGCTTGGTTACAATAGAAGTGAAAGGGGGGGCTGTGCTGTTCTGTTACCAACATTTTTCGAAAATATCTTCTTTTGTGTTCTGCGGAAGAAAGAAAGTCATACAGGTTTGAAATGACAAGAAAAGGAATTTTCATTTTGAAGGTGAACTACTCCTTTAATAAACAATAGCATCAGCAGAGAGAGGTCAGAGGTTTGAGAACGTCAGTGGTATTGAGCTGTGGTGGACATGAAGGTTTGGTTTCCGGAAGCACTTCACAGAGAGAGTCATAAGAAGCTCTGGATATGAGCTGTAATGGATGTGCCACGCCGCAGAGAAAGCGTACTTATGGCCACATAGACTAAAACTCTTTCCTGTTGCTGCGTCTCTCTCTAAACAATAGCGTGTTTGGTGTGTGACAATCTGGGTTACAGAATTAGAAACCACATCCTCCGTTCACTAACGTGGGCATTATTTCTTTGTCTAACTTGGCATTTCTGCGTGTGGAAGCGTGCTATCTAACCACATCTCTCTCCTGTCTGAAAACATTGACTGTGTCCGAAATCGCCCCCTATACCCAGGGTTCGTACGGGTGCTGGAAATACTGAAAAATGATTGATTTTTAATACAGCGTTTTCAAGGTTTAAAAAATGCTTGGATTCGGGATAAAGGGCTTGAAACTGCTTGAAATGTTTAAATGCTTAATTTCATATCAAATCAGTATGTGCAGTTTACTTTTTAGATAAAATAACTGAAAAATTCTTATTGCGTTTGCCGTTCACATTAAAAACATTCTGCTCGAGCTTCGCTTACCTCTCTGATTCTGCGCACTTGGCGGGCGGCTATATGAAGAGTTCAGATGCAAAACCCTCTAAAAGCTCCGTCAAAAATTTGATTATGATGTTAAGTGAATGCACTCCACACATCTTTGCTCTTGCAAATTCTGCCGCGTAAATAGCGAATCCGCCATGCCGCGAGCGCAACTGGCTCTTAAAGGGAATGGGAGATGAGACTCTGATTGGTTTACTGCACATTTTGCCCAAAACAACACCTATGACTCATTAAGAGAATAGGGACAACCCTTTAGACCATGCGCCAGAGTGGATTTGGACACGCCATAGTGCACTTGCACCCTGCGCTTTAGACCATGCGCATAGATCGTTAAAATCTATGCGTTAAAAGCCCCTCGTTTTCAGACCAGCACCCTAATGGTCGGAAATGCATCTGCTATTTAAACATGACGTTAAAATGATAACTGCTTTGGACTGAAACTAGCAAAAACAATTGTTAAAAAATGAAATTCAGGCCCTGCAAGATTTTGCAAATGTAGTCAATTTTTATGTTAAATGTAGGCCTATTTAATTTGCCAGACAGTCAACAATTTAAGTTGGGAATGTCATTTTAGGGTCTTTTTTAGCACAGTATCATCACTTTTGATTAAGTATGTATACTGGAAAACACATTGAAAGTACTGGAAAAGTGCTGTAATTTGACTTTGTAAAAGGTGTAAGAACCCTGTACCCTCATTCACTATTCCCTATGTTAGTTCACTAATATAGTCCACTTTAAGGAGCGGGTAAAAACGTGTGAGTAAATTCGGACACTCGTGCCGAGTCGCGGGAATTCATTCAGCACGAGCCTCACGATAGATGGCTAGCCGGTTGTAAGTAGCAAACCATCCGGGTATTTCTCGCCTACTGTTTTTGCATACTGAGGTTTCGGACATACTATTCATGACTCATACTCATTTTCGCCTACTATATAGAATGGAAGTAGGCGATTTCGGATACAGCGCAAGTCTCTGCACCTGTCTGGTCACTGTGTGATGTCACTCACGCCTGTGAGGGGTTGAGTTGGAGTTTAGAGATACAATAAGTGACAGTAGGTTTAATGACTCATTGTTGTGCTGTTAAGGGGAAATAACGGCTCTGGAAAAGTCGAGGCGGATGTGAGGGTGCATTTGTGTTCAGCTGGTAAGAGGAAGATTTTAAAGGTGGGGAAAAACATTTTTGCATTGCACAGAGAAAGCCCCCTGTTGGGGATAAGTGTAAGGGTGCAGAGTTTAAAGAATGGCTAGTTTATCCAAAAAATGAAATTGAAAATGGTTACATAATTCACTTGCCCTTGTGTCTTTCCTGATGTATTGTATATGTATATAACAAAACCATTCATTTTATATTCAAATGTGATTTTTATCTTCTTTTAGATGGTATGTGGCCCAAACTTAACTTCTGATAGACCTTGTCAAAGAATCATCAATTGTTGAGTAGTTTTAATTGAATTGAATTTAATACGATTAAAGGGATACTTCACCCAAAAATGACAATTCAGTCATAATTTTCTCACCCTCAAGTTGCTGCAAATCTGTATACATTTCTTTTGGTGATAAAGACAGAGAAAGATATTTGGAAGAATGTCAGTAACCAAACTTATGTAATGTACCATTCACTACAATAGTAGGAAAAATTGCTTTATAAATTGTTCTGAGATATTTTGAAGATGCAGGAAAGCAAACAGTTCTGGGGCACTTTTGACTACCATTGTCATTTTTCCTACTATGGGAGTCAATGGTGCCCCAGATCTTTTTGGTTACAAGAATTCGTCCAAATATCTTTCTCTGTGTTCAGCAGAACAAAGAAATTTACACAGATTTGGAACAACTCGAGGGTGAATAAATGATGACGGAGTTTAAATTTTTGGGTGAACTGTCCCTTTAGTACACATTAAAATATTCAAATAAATGAATTTTAACTGAATATAAAATAAATTGTTAAATTATATACAAACACAGACCGAAGGCCGCAGCCAGGTGTGAGCATCCTATGAAACCGTCTATATAGTCAAAAAGCCTATACATATATATATATATATTAGGGCTGTCAACGTCAACGCGTTAACGCATGCGATTAATTTTTTCAAATTAACGTGTGAAAAATATTTAACGCAATTAACGCAGCATCAGCTTGTTTTGACATTCTTTGTCTAGCGTTACATTATGTAATCACGCTCTTATTCGTGTACAGGCTTTTAAACCACTTAATCGCGATTTTAAACAGTTGCTTTGACGTGTTCAATGAATATAGACAGCTTCTAACTGTGGGACGTGGCAAAACGCAACGCGAGGTCCAGTCTGGTGTAAATGTTCACGAGCTAAAGGCTGCGTCAGTGAATCTCTGTCAGACAGCGCATCCGTGTTAAGTTCTCTTTCGTGCTTGAATGGATAAAACCATACAAGATTATGTCAGAAAGCCCGTTTTGTCTAGCATTTTCTTAAGCACAGACTTCAAAGTGTAAAATAAAATCTTAAATGAATGCAAAGAGTTGAAAATGGGAGTGCGGTGACGGTCAGATCTGCGTACTGAGACAGCTCTTAAAGGGGCCACGTTCTTAAACGTGCTGCTGTGACTCCTGTCAGTAATGTTAATCAAAGAACGAAGTAAAAGAAGAAATCAATGTGATTTTGTAGCTTTAATGAGAATTCTTCTGCATTTAATTTATAATTTAGCATTAAAGACTGTAAAGTGTTTGAGATACTTCCTTCAATTTCTGTATATTTCATGATAGCTCTCAATTATATTGTTGAATGGCTATAATTAATGTTAAAATAATCAATTTAATAGAGACATCAGTTACAGTACTAATATCAAAATGTTTTCTTTCATTCATAAAATGACGCTGTTAAAGAAATATGTTGTTTCTACATCAATTTGAAGATTAAATGTGAAATTATTAAAATATAAAAGTATATTTTAAAATATTATTGTTATGTGCGATTAATCGTGATTAATCACAGAAAATGTGTGATTAATCCGATTAATTTTTTCGATTGACAGCACTAATATATATATATATGTATATATATATCATATAAAGTAATCCAGTGTGTTAATAAGTGTCTTCTAAAGAGAAACGCAAGGTTTGTGAGAAAAACTATTCATATTTTGAGCCCATTTAGGGAAATTTAAACTCAAACGTAAATCTTAATATGGCGATGCATCAGTAACTAGAAATCTCATCGGTTCTTGCATGTCTCGTGACGACTTGTCACATGATATTTCATCACGAGTCACGCCGAGAACACTATTTTGAGAAAAAATTGTATGGTTCCGCTGTTAATATTGCTTATATTTGACGACATGTCTTTTGTTTAACATGCACATATGTTGTCCTACACGTTTGAGGTGTGTTAAAAGCTTTATTTTTTACCTGACAGAATAAAGTTCAGTGTATCTCGGAGATCCAGGTTGACTATTTTGACTTGGGTCAGAATGCAACGAGTAGGATAACTCTAAAAACAAATGTTTTGCTGAATGTTAAAGTGACAGTTCACCCCAAAATGAAAATTCTGTCATCATTTACTCACCAAATCTGTACAAATGTCTTTGTTCTGATGAACACAGAGAAAGATATTTGAAAGAATGCTTATAACCAGACAGATTTTGCCCCCCATTGACTACCATAGTAGGAACAAATGCAATGGTAGTCAAAAGTGCTGTTTTGCTGTCCTACATTCTTCAAAATGTCTTCTTTCAACAGAACAAACAAAGATGATAAAGTCAGTTTCCTACTATGGGAGTCAATGGGGGGAAATGATCTGTCTGGTTATAAGCATTCGTCCAAATAACTTTCTCTGTGTTCATCACAACAAAGACTTTTATACAGATTTGGAACAACTCAAAGGTGACTAAATGATGATTTTCATTTTTGGGTGAAGTATCCCTTTAAGTTGTGTTTTTATTGTGTTAAGGTTCCCATGGTTTGGCTCCAGTGTGCTCTTTGCCATGCCTCCCGCCAAGACAGATCAGCTGGACTTGTGGGCAGAGTCAGGGCTAGATGGAGACGACCAGGTGATTGTGGACTTCCTGTTGCCCACAGGGGTCTACATCCAAATGGAGGTCCCTCGAGAGAGCACCATTCAACACATCAAACTGGTGTGTGTGTGTATTTGCACAAAATAACTCCTTTTAGAGTTAAACACTTCATTCGTTAAAAATGTTTTAAAGAACTCCTTGACGAGGTTTTCAGTTTACTCATTTCTTTTTAATCTGGACTAGTATTGATTTAGTTGACGTGCTGTTGTGTTTGTATGCAGCTGTTATGGAAGGAGGCGCAGACATACCCTTTCTTCTCCCTGCTAGGAGAGATGGAGGGTCACATGTTTGAGTGTGTGAATCAGGCAGCTGTACACGAGGAGCTGGAGGACGAGAGCAGGCGGCTGTGCGACGTGCGCCCTTTCCTGCCCGTCCTCAAACTCATCACACGCAACTGCGGACGCGCAGAACGCCTGTTAGACTCGAAAATCGGAGTGCTGATCGGGAAAGGTAAAACACACACGCTGACACACTGGGGTGTGCTGTGTTTTCGTGAGCGGGTCTTTTTTTAAAGAGCTAACGTTACATACAAAAGGAAGTTTGAAGGGAGTGTGACAAGGTTCCGAATGAATTCGATTTCATTTTATTTTCAATGTATTTTCACCGTGTGCGAGGCAGCTTTACAGAAAACATTGGAACAAAAAACACGATGTAGAAGAAAAGGAAAACGATTGATCAAAATAATAATATAGACAAAAATTATATAACAGACACGTGACTATGCAGATGTCATCGTTTAACTTCATAGTTTAGTTCACCCAAAAGATACACGCTGAGCTGCAGAATGTATAGTTCTTGTGTTCAGGCAGTGTGTGAGACTCTACAGAGCATGATTTGTACGTGATGCTAAATGTACAGAACGTATCAAATTTGTCCCATGATAGGATGTCAGGCACAGCCCACATGGCTTACACTCACACACACACACACACACTGATGAGATAGCAGCAGACTCTCTTAGTGCAGAGGATCAGATGAATATTTAATGCATTTTAAATGCCATCATGTGTGTTATCAGGAAACCTGTTCCTCAGAGCTCCGTCTCACATCATAACACACTGACATCATTCAAGTGAAGCGGACACATTAGCACATTATTTTTTCTTCATACCACAGTTCTTGGTTGTGTAATGTCTGTTATATATAGAGCCGAAATCACATGGTTGAGTTCATTCAGGTTGTGAATTCAGATGCTGTGTATAAAGTGGATTTTGTCGATGTTGTAAGTCACACACTATTATACCACTTGGCACAGGTCTTCATGAGCTGGACGCCCTGCAGGACCAGGAGGTGAAGGACTTCCGTACCAAAATGAAACGAATCAGTGAGGAGAAAATGCAGCGGGTGCAGATGATGCCCTGGGGGGAATGGCTCCAGAGCTGTTACTCCCCACAGCTGGAGACAGGGCCTGACAATTTGATTGACAAGCATGAAGGCGGGATCAAAATCACCATGCATTATGAGCAGTCACAGGTGAATAATGAAGAAAGCAATTCCACATAATAGATGGTGATGTGTGATGTGGTGAGCAATGTTCTCCGACGCTAGTTGGGCCAGTTTTACAGAATGTACCTAATGATTCTCGTAATTGCTTTCATTATTGTCGACTTGGTAACTGACTCTAAAACTATTAAAATTGACTATTTTAAAACCTAAACGGAAATTAGAAATTGCCTTTGCAATAAACTGTAAATAAATGAAATAAGTCATATTAAATAAATAAGTTAAGCACAAAAATTATTAATTGGAAATAAATAAAAACTCAAACAAAAATGGAAATAATAATAAAGAAACCTAAATAGCGACGTTAAAAATTGCTTTAGTAATGAACAGTAAATAAATAAAATAAGTAATCTTAAATAAATGAGTTAAGCACAAATTATTAACTGGAAATAAATAAAAACAAAAACGTTAATAATAATAAAAGAAAACTAAATAGTGATATTAAAAATTGCATTATCAATAAACAGTAAATAAATAAAATGAGTCATATTAAATAAGTTAAGCACTAAAATTATTCATCAGAAATAAAAAAACAAAAACGGAAAATAATAATAAATGAAACTTAAAAAGCCATATTAAAAATTGCCTAATCAATAAACAGTAAATAAATAAAATCAGTCACATTAAATAAGTTAAGCACTAAAATTATTAATCAGATATAAATAAAAACAAAAATGGATATAATGATATAAGTAAATAGCGATGAATGAGAATTTAGAATGATTTTAGAATGAAATCGCCTAAATAGCGATATTAAAAATAAGTAATAATAAAAATACTGCTAATAAAAATTTGTCGAAAACTAAAACTCTGGTCTACTCTGGTGAGGTGTAGTAGAGTAATCAGTTCTAAAACATCAAATTATGCTTTTTTTATGTATAAGAATAATTAAAAGTTTTAGCGATATTACAAAAAGTATTTGTTTTGCTGACAAAACCACGAAACTCCTTGCCTCACCCATCTTTCACTCATGAACTTCTGCACTGCTCACATATTCTGGTCTGGAATAATGCAAACACAGGCAAGTTGAACTACACAAACATCAAAGCTTTAAGTGGTGTTCTTATAAAGATCAGCACTTTAAAAACTACGGTGTTTTTGCATTCAGCTGAATAAAGTAAAGCCTTACATTATTTCTCCCACAGCATATTTGTGACCCTGGACCACAAAACCAATCTTAGGTAGCACGGATATATTTTTGTAGCAAGCGCCTACAAAAAACATTGTATGGGTCAAAATGATCGATTTTTTGTTTATGCCAAAAATCATTAGGATATTAAGTAAAGATGATGTTCCATGAAGATATTTTGTAAATATATCAATCAACACTTTATTTTTGTGAGTGGATGCAGCAAAATCGCTAACAAAAATGGCCGCAAACACACCCACAAACTTCACTCGCTGCTGCATGCTCTTTTGGGAATTACCCACTCAAGTTTGGTATCTATGTAAAGCTTTCGGGTTCATCTACTCTCCACAACGTCATTACAGCGGTAAGCCATTAAAGAGTGTGAAAACAAACCTGTTTCTTCTTAGCAGCGGCCTGCTACAGCGCCTCTGATGGACAACCTCAAAGGCCATTTTCTCAATATATATATATATTTTTGCACCCTCAGATTTCAGAGATTTAAACAGTTGTATCTCGGCCAGATATTGTATATCCTAACAAACCATACATCAATGGAAAGCTTATTTATTCGGCTTTCTAAAAATTGACCCTTAAGACTGGTTTTGTTGTCCAGGGTCACATTTAATGACATTTAATGTTCTTGCCCATCACCAAATTACAACTGTTCTAATATTAAGCACATAACAGCATGACTGCAAATGTGGCATTGCTGCTATAACCGTTTTGTTAACAAGGAACCTATAAATACTCATAATAACTCATTTAAATATTCCAAAAATTGAGTAAAAGCTTCAAGTTTTGCATTTCTTCAAACAACATACATAAAATACAACATTAAATTGTCTATCATCTAACCTCTCTCTCTCTCTCTCTCTCTGTCTATAGGACACAGCCAGTTTGAAAGTGTCATTGAATTGCACAGTTTCTGAACTAATGGATCAAGCTCTTAAGAAATGGCAGACCACTCACGGCCCAGAGGAAGACATTGGCGCCCGGAGCGATTATGTGTTGCGTGTCAGCGCCAAACTGGAGTTCTTGTTCGATGATCATTCTCTCAATCAGTGTAAAGTAAGATACAATTGCTGAAAGGGCTTGTAAAGGTCAAACTGTGTTTTCAGAGGTTTGCCATTGTCAAGAATGTAGCACAGAAAGTTGAATGCATTGCTGTGCTTGTAAAATATTTTGAATTGCATTTAATGACCTCAAATGTGTAGTTACGAACTACACTACTAATTGTAAAACAATTGATTGTTATAGATATGAATCGACCTTAATAATAAGGTAATAGCAAGTCCAAAGGAAAAAAAAGAAAAATGTAAGAGCATGGATTAGATGCGTTTTATACGCATTCGTTCAGACATGTATCTAATGTACCGCAATGAGCTTTAGTGTAGTTCAGCAACATTTTCAACATGAAGAAAGATATTGCAATATAATAACAAAAACTTGGCCATTCAAATGCAAAGGTCTGACTGGTAAGCCATGTTCAAAGATCAAACAAAGTATGCACGGTTGTTTTATGTTGTGTGTGTTTTTAGTAAACACAATAGTTCCTTCAGGGAGTCAGAAACCAGTCCGGTGAGTTATCAACTACAGTCCATTAAACCCACATGCGTGCGTGCCTTGTTTGCGTCGGCTTGTTCCAGGAAACGAATAAAAAAGCTGCAAACTTTTGGTTGCATAAACAAAAAATTGTCATTGTTCATGAAGTGTATAACATCATTCTGCTTGCTTTACGTGGTTAATAACGGTTAGCTGATGATAATGGCTGTCGGGTACGTTTTTGTGGAAATGTCAGTTTGACGTGATTCGACTTCCGTTACGGATAAATTCGCAAAGTAATCTGCAATTTTCTGTTTTAAACGAAGATGGCGATAGAGGGGCAAAAGTGTATGTAAGGCCCAATCCCAATTCTACCCCTTACCCCTACACTTTCCCCTACCCCTCCGTTTGGCGCGTTCACATAAAGGGGTAGGGGCAGGTCTCAATTCTCTTTTGGTTGGAGGGGTAGGGGTAAGGGGAAGGGCCAGATAGCCCTTCAAACGAAGATTTTTCAGGACCTCACTTCAAACGAATGGCTAAGAGAAATTTTCCAACATGGCTGCTCACTCGAGCAAGTAGACCCAAATGTAAGTCATTTTTGCCATTAATAAGGATTTTTATGACAATTTTTACATTCAATCTTGTGTTTGTGTTTACGGTGATGCTCTTTTAACGATTTGCAAAAAAATCGCTAAAGTTTGCTAGCGGACAGCACTGATTGCACAATATTAGAAAATATATTTTTATGTCATATACCCGGTGCATCGGCGCATGTCCTCTGACGTAACGTTAGGAGCTAGCAATGACGTATGATGACGTATACCAGTGTAGTAGTGGTGTCCCATTTCTTAGCGGAAAATTTGTAACCCTTCCCCTTGCCACTTTGTTTCAAGGGGCAAGGGGAAGGGCGAGGGGTAGGCGAAGGGGTAGAAAATAGAATTGGGATTGGGCCTAAATATAGTAGTAATTCAGTGCAATGGTGTTTATCTGTGATACTGTGATCTGTGAAGGGACAGAATATGACGTATTTGCATTTATTAATTCAAGCAAATACTTTTCTTCAAAGCGACTTACAAATGAGAAAGAGATTTTTTTTTTCAAAAAGCTCCAGGTCTCCCTTAAAAAAAGAGATGTAGTCTCAAGGGACTTCTTAGATAAAAGGTTAAATAGAAATCAATAAAATAAAATAACAATAAGTTTAGTTTAGTTTACCAAGCCACGTTCATACTAAAGCTGATGAAAGGAAAAAATGAAAACTTTAAAAGATTTTTTATATATATAGACCATATGTGACCCTGGATCACAAAACCAGTCTTAAGTAGCACGGGAACATTTTTAGTAAAAGACAAAAATACATTGTGTGGGTCAAAATTATCGATTTTTCTTTTATGCCAAAAATCATTAGGATATTAAGTAAAGATCATGTTCCATGAAGATATTTTGTAAATTTCCTACCTTAAATATATAAAAACTTTATTTTTGTGAGTGGATGGTCTGCCACAGTGCCCCTGATTAACAACTTCAAAGGCAATTTTCTCAATATTTTGATTTTTTAGCACTCTCAGATTCCAGAGATTTAAACGGTTGTATCTCAGCCAGATATTGTCGTATTCTAACAACTCATATATCTATAGAAAGTTTATTTATTCAGCTTTCAGATTACGTAAAAATCTCAATTTCGAAAAATTGACACATAAGACTGGTTTTGTTAGGCCAGGGTCACATATATGCATAAGCAGAGCCCGACTATGGAAAAGTTGGCGTTTTTTCAATACAACAACGTGTCAATGTTTTTGTGTGTGCAGTACATCAGGGATTGTTTGTTGGCCAATGAGAGTCCTCATCTGACGATGGTTCACGTCAATTTCGTAAAGGCCATGTTTGATAAGGAAATCAGTACGATTGGATCAGTTCTGGCGCGAAAGATGTCGAACCCTCCTCTTCCGCTGCCTCCGAAAAAGAGAACTCCAACGGTAAGTACTTCACTTGAGCGTAAAGTTCACATTTGGACTGGTAAAATAAAGCAATGTGGAGATTTAACGGCATCTAGTGGTGAGGTTGCGAATTGCAACCAACGGCTCACTCCACCCCTCCCCACTCCCTTTCAAGGCACTACGCCAACTTACAGAGAACAAAGATGTCGTCACATTTTTGCTTCTTTGCTAAAAGAGATAGCAAATTTATGAAACGCGCTATCTAGAGCAGTTTGTCCGTTTAGGGCTACTGTAGAAACAACATGGTGAATTCCATGCAAGGGGACCTGCTGTGTATGTAGATAGTAATAGCTCATTCTAAGCTAATAAAAACATAATTCTTCATTATGTAAGCTCTTTATACACCTTTGAACACATAGTCATGTATATTATATTGCATTTCGGTCAATAGATCCTCCAAAAAAGTACACGCTGTACCTTTAAACAGTGCTAAAGGGCCTCAGTGTTTACATTCTGTAGATGAATATTAGCATTCTGTTTCGCTCTGAACCAAGCCTGATCTCAGAATGGCTTAAGCCTTGGTAAAAAAAACTTCCCTTGCTGTTTGTCTTGTAAAATTCACTGGGATGTTTATTGGATGGTTAATAGAACCGCGAGCGGGTTGGAAGGAGTTGGTGGGCATGTGGCCTAGTGTTGTTGTGACAAATATTGTGGTCATGTGTGCCCTCCAGTGTACGGTAAAGGTTGACGAATGCTTCAGAAATGTATTCCAGGATGTGAGTCAGGCTTGTGTGAGCACTGATCATGTGCCTGAATATGATTTGCTGACCCTTGCAAAACTGCTTGTGTGTAACCAAATCAGTTCTGTTCAGTTTATTTCAATAGCATGTTTAAAAACAGCAGCAAAGCTGAACCAAAGGTGCTGTTCAACAAAATAATAAAAGAAATATAAAAAGACAACAATAAATACAGAAAAAACATTCATAAATTACCATGCAAAGCAAATTCAAAAACATCAAAGGCAGGTTAAGGTGTTACAGTAAATGAAAACCCCTGTTAAGAATATATGTTTTAAGGTTTGATTGAAAAGCTGTCAGAGAGGGGGAGGTTCAGATATAGTATGGGAGATTATTCCATAAAATGGGACCTGCTACCGAAAATGCTCTATCACCATGGCCCTTTAACCGTGTTCTGGGGACTTTGAGTAAGAGATGGTCTTCTGATCTTAAACTGCGAGAGGGGCGATAAGGGAGAAGTAGAGTTGACAAATAATTGGGAGATTAGAGATTTTGAGAGTTGTGAGTTGCAATAATCTATTCTCGTAGTTATGAAAGCATGGATGGCCATTTATAGAGATTTTTGATATAGGTTTGGCTTGATTTTGGCTAATAATCGAAGTTGAAAGAAACTGGTACCAATTACTGAACTGATATGTTTTTAGGGAGTTATCAAACACCACACCTAAGTTTCTCACATGAGGAGAATCAAAAGGTTGACGTTCACCAAGGTAAGCAGCATTTTTTCCAAGAGTTGCAGTGGGATCAAAAATAATGACCTCTGTTTTGTCTGAATTCAAGCAGAGAACATTTTGTTGATAGCCAATGTTTAACCTCTTTCAAACACTCAAACAAAGAATGTAAAGCAGTTTGTTTTTTTCGAGCAACCGGTAGATATATTTGTGTGTAATCTGCGTAGCAAATGAATGATACACCATATTTACGAAAAATCCCCAAGAGTGTTTGCGTGTGTGAGCATATATGTGCATGTTTGTGTTAATTGCCACGTGACATGCAGTCCGTCAGCCAATCAGGTTGTTTGTTTGTAAACGATGGGTTTTACTGCACTTATGCTTTTTGTTGTCCTTATGTTGTTCCTATTGCTTCCATTGTTTACCTCATTTGTAAGTCGCTTTGGATAAAAGCGTCTGCTAAATGACTAAATGTAAATGTAGGAACAAAACCGGACATAGTTTACTCATATTTGTCACATTAAAATGGGATTTGAGAGCAGTAATGTAAAATATTCTCTATTAGTAATTACCAAGTTACGCTGGTTGATTTTGTCATTGGATGACTTAAGCGTTAATTGTCATGTTTTTGTTGGTGCTGTGTGTCGGAGTTTGTGCCATGCCTAAACATTGTTACGTAATATGTAATCCTGTAATATGTAGTTTAAGTCCTGCTGTTACATACCTAACCTCCCTATAATTTAAGTAATCCTGGAGACCTGAATTACTTGGACATGAATATTCTTAGTGTGAGGTAAATGTGTTCATATGCTTAGAAACCATGTAAATATTAGATACAACTCGAGTATATTGTGTTCAGATGTTTATAAGGAGCTTACATAATGAAGTGTATGTTCTTATTACCTCAGAATGAGCTATTTCTATCTACATACACCGCGCGGGTCCCCTTACATGGAATTCGCCATGTTGTTTCTACAGTAGCCCTAAACGGACAAACTGCTCTACAGAGTGCGTCTCCTAAATACATTATCTCCTTCGACAAAGAAGCAAAACATGACGACATCTTAGTGCTGTGTGAGCCTCCATAATGCTTCGAAAGGTTGGGTGTGGTGTGAGCTGTTGGTCGCAATTCACAACCTCACCACTAGATGCCGCTAAACGTTCCACAATGGTCCTTTAAAGGTGAAGTTCACTCATTTATTCACCCTCATGTCATTTCAAACCTGTATGACTTTCTTTCTTCTGCAGAAACACAAAAGATGATATTTGAAGAACGAATACAACATTAGACCCCATCGACTTCCATTGTGTGAATACGAAACCACACATTTGTCAAAATATCTTATTTTGTGTTCCACATATACAGGTTTTGAACAACATGAGAGTGAATAAATGATGTCTGAATTTTTATTGTTGGCTGAACTCTCTCCCTTAAAATCTCAATAGGCTTAAAATGAAAAAAAGTGGATAAACTACGAAACGTATAGAGATGAATGCTTATACAGTACTATCACTTTTAAAACCGAATGCTACGTTGTAATATGCTTTTATGTATTGACATGTTCATGTATTCAAAACTTACACAACAGTTCAAAACATTACATGAATTGGGTTATAATCATCTCTCTCTCTCTCTCTCTCTCTCTCTCTCCAGCAGTTACATACGTGTGTTTGGAAGGTTAATTCTCTGTTTCGCATTAATCTTGTGAAGGGCATTAAGGTGAACGCCGAGGACACTGCAAAGGTAAAACATCATCGACATGTCTGAATCCAGACCAGTCTCACATCGCCACCTGCTGGTGACCAGGAACAAGTGTTAGGAAAACTAAAAGAATTCTCTTGTCTTTACTCGCTCTTGTGCCATTTCATATATACAGCCGTGGAAAAAATAAGGAGGGCATTCCAAATGTTCATGTAATCATGATTTCTAGATGTATTGTGGCCATTCCATTCCAGTGTCTGTTGAATGTCAAAAAAATCAGACCTCAGGAGTGACACAAAGTCATCCAAAAGCAATGTGAAAGACCGACAGCATGACAAGACACGTGAAAACTGTGAGAAAAATCCAGACGATTACATAAAAAGTCATTTTTTAACTTTTTATTTTCTAAACGAAATCTTGCTTAAAAGTGGATCTGAACTTGTTTTCTTTGCAGTGTTTGAGGTGTGAAAAAAGTGCATCTTTTCTGATATTTTCACTTGTTTCTCCAGTTTTTATTTTCTGCAAGTAAATGCAAATAGAAACAAGATTTTTATTATATTAAATATTAGTTAGTAACTAGTTACACCCAACACTGCTACTAAGTAATTAGTTACTATAATTTAATTACTATTCCCTTGAACAAGTAAAGTAAGGGATTACTCTTATTTTTCTGTAATTTAATTAGTTACTTTTGATGTAATTAAACAAAATACTTTGTGTAGTATACAGTATGTGTCATGACTCGGAGAGGAACAAGAGGTTAGGAGACTCAAATGCGGGAAAAAAGGTCTTTATTGTACAAATAACCACAATAGATCACCAGAGTCACTTTGCCACGGGTACCTCGTGAGCCTGTGCGGAGAGAGCTCGACCCAGCGGTACTCACGGAAGAATCAGTATAAGAATCCGGACAGGAACCTTGACTATTCCAGACACTCAGCGGGGAGCAGTCTCGACCTGCTGGCAGAATATGGACGTTTGAGGTGATCCGTTGTGAGGATGTGCCGGGAGGTGATGAGAGCGGAGGTCCGAGACGCAAGCGAACACTGAGGGGCACAGAGGAAGAAAGTAGCAAAAAGACAAAGGCACTGGAGCACTACAAAAAACTAGAAACTATACTATGAGATTACTGAGACAAAGACTAGGTATACAATACAAGACTGAGGCAGTCAGAGCTGGCATTAAACACGCAACGGTCTGACACAAGACAAGAGAACGAGGGATTAAATAGAGGGGACCTAATCAGCGGGGAATGAACAACAGGTGAATAATAATAAGGAGCCAGGGGGGACTGCTAATTAGGGACGAGCTACAGGAGTGTAGGTGATAAGGTGAAGGAAACCCGGTGAGGGGAAAGCCTGAAGGGAGACACGGGGGGGGGGCTAGTGACGTAGACACTAAACACGTGGAGAGCCGTCAAGACGGTTCCACACGAGTTTGACAAAACAAAACAAACACTCACACAAGACAAAAAGGCCACGACAAGACTGAGATCACGACATTACCCCCCCCCCCACAGGCACAACTGGGCGTCTAGGGGGAGGGCTCACCTCACTGATCCACGATCAGCGACCGGTCCAGGATGTCGCGAGACGGCACCCAGCACCTCTCCTCTGCACCATAACCTTCCCAGTCCACTAAATATTGATAACCCCGGCCACGTCGGCCTACGTCCATCAGTTTCCTGATGGTGTACGTCAGGGATCCGTCCACCAGGCGTGGGGGGGGGGGCGGGACGTTTGCTGGCAGGGTTGAGGGTGGATGTGACGACGGATTTGACCCTGGAGACATGAAAAACAGGGTGGACTCGACCAAGAGTCAGGGGAAGCTTGAGCCGGACGGCCACCGGGTTAACCACCTTGGTGATGCGGAATGGTCCAATGAACCTCGGAGCCAACTTGCGAGAGGGCACCTGGAGAGGCAGGTCCATGGTGGATAACCATACCCGTTGACCACACACGTAGGCCAGAGGAGAAGACCGGTGACGATCGGCTGCTGCTTTGGTCTTCTGGGAGGTTCGGGCCGCCCTTGTCCAGGTGCGGTGACAACGCTGAACGAAGGCCAGAGCAGAAGGAACCGCAGCATCGAGTTCCTGAGAGGGAAACAAGGGAGGTTGGTAACCCACAGAACATTCAAAAGGGGACATACCTGAGGAAGATACCAGAAGGGAGTTGTGGGCGTATTCAATCCAGGAGAGCTGTTGGCTCCAGAAACTGGGATTCTGTGATGTTAAACAGCGGAGTCTGCGTTCAAGATCCTGGTTGGCTTGCTCACACTGCCCATTGGTCTGAGGGTGGAAACCGGAAGACAGACTCGTAGAGACCCCTATTGGACACGACGTCAGTGGGCAAACCATGTAGGCGAAAGACGTGGTCCACCACCAGTTGAGAGGTCTCCCGGGCGGAGGGGAGCTTGGGTAGGGGAATAAAATGGACCGCTTTGGCGAAACGGTCCACCACCGTAAGAATGACGGTGTTGCCACCAGAGGGAGGAAGGCCAGTGAGTCTAAGGCAATATGAGACCAAGGGCGGGAGGGGATGGGGAGAGGGCGAAGCAGACCAGTGGGAGGGCGGTGGGATGATTTACATTGGGCGCAAACTGGGCAAGCCAACACAAACTGTTTAACATCAGCATTCAAAGAAGGCCACCAAAACCGCTGGCGGACGGACGCCAGGGTTCCCCGGTTACATGGATGGCCGACTAACTTGGAGGAATGGCTCCACCGCAGGACTTCGGGACGCAGCGCAACCGAGACAAACAACCTGCCCTCTGGACATTCTCTCGGGACTTGCACCCCTCGACCGGCCTGCTCAACTCGTCTCTCGAGATCCCAGATGGCAGCCCCGACCACCATCCGTCTGGTCGGAGGCTCCCCTCCGGGGATCTCAAAGAGACGAGAGATAGCATCGGGCTTGACGTTCTTAGACCCCGGCCGGTACGAGAGGGTGAAGTTAAACCGACCGAAAAAGAGTGCCCAGTGGGCTTGGCGTGAGTTTAGTCTCTTGGCTGAACGGATATACTCAAGGTTTTTATGATCATGACTAGAACGCTGAGACAGAACCGCGCCTACCCCAACGTCGGATGCATCGACCTCGACAATGAATTGTTGCTTGGGTTCTGGAAAACAAAGCACAGGAGCAGAGAAAAAAGGGGCTTGAGATCATCAAAGGCTACCTGAGCTTGGGAATTCCATCTGAACGAGACCTTAGTGGAGGTCAATGCAGTGAGCGGTACGGCTATCTGGCCGAAACCCCGGATGAATCGCCGGTAAAAGTTGGCGAAACCCAGGAACCGCTGAAGGGCTTTACGAGAGTCGGGGACAGGCCATTCGGCGACAGCTCTGATCTTGGCGGGATCAGGGTTGATGCCTCTGGGTGAAATTATGTGACCAAGGAACGAAACAGTGACAGCATGGAACTCGCACTTCTCCGCTTTAACAAAAAGTTGATTCTCTAATAAACGCTGGAGGACCTCCCTGACGTGTCGGGTGTGTTCCTGGAGAGAGGGGGGAAAAATCAGAATATCATCCAGGTACACAAAGACAAATCGATTAATCATGTCCCCCAACACGGCATTTATGAGGCCCTGGAAGACGGCAGGAGCATTGGTCAAACCGAACGGGAGTACCAAATACTCATAGTGTCCCGAAGGTGTATTAAATGCCGTCTTCCACTCGTCCCCCTCCCAGATGCGGACCAGGTGATGGGCATTGCGAAGGTCTAGTATAGTAAAGACCTGGGCTCCCTGCAAGAGTTCGAAGGCAGTTGACATGAGAGGTAGGGGGTACTTATTCTTAACCGTAATCTCATTCAAACCTCGATAATCGATACAGGGACGCAGGGAGCCGTCCTTCTTCTGGACGAAGAAGAACCCTGCACCGGCCGGGGAGGAGGAATGGCGAACGAGCCCAGTCTGTAAACATTCTTGAATATACTTGTCCATGGCCTCTCTCTCCGGGGCGGACAGTGAGTAGAGGCGCCCCCTAGGCGGAGAAGTGCCTGGGAGAAGGTCTATGGAGCAGTCGTAGGGGCGATGCGGAGGGAGAGAGGTGGCTCGCGACTTGCTGAAGACGGTGCGAAGATCGTGATACTCCTCCGGGACCCCAGCCAAATCGGCGGCCCTGACCTGAAACACAGAAGACATAGAGACAAGAGACGGAGCAGAACCAAGACAAGACGTGTGACAAGATGGGCTCCAGGCCACCACAGAACTTTTAACCCAATCAATGTGAGGATTGTGCTGAGACAACCAAGGATGCACTAATATGAGGGGGTTATTGGGGGAATCGAGGATGTACAGCTCAATGCACTCACAATGATTACCCGAAAGAAAAAGTCTTACGTGAGGGGTGACGTGAGTTATGGTGGCAAACGGAAGGCCCGCTAGCGTCTGGACCGAGATGGGTCTGTCGAGGAGCTTGACCGGAATCTTCCACCGGGCTGCGGTGGTGGCATCGAGGAAACTCCCTTCGGCACCCGAGTCGAGAAGAGCCTTGCCGGTGTGACTCCGGCCATCGAACAGGATCCGGAACGGCAGTGAGGAACGGGAAACAGGAGAGGAAATAGGAATAGCGCCCACCCGGACTCTCCGCTCTACAGGTGGGCGGAGCCTTTTAACGGACACTGGATGACTTGGTGCCCATCCCTCCCGCAATAGAAGCAGAGTCCTCCGAGAAAGCGCTGCTATTTCTGTAAAGGTGTCAATAGAGAGCGGCCCAGTTGCATGGGCTCCTCCTCGGGGCTAGCTCCGGCGACTTTAGGGGAGGTGTGGGTGTCTCGAACTCGCCAAGAGGTAGGTGAAGGCTGCCGGCGTCGGCGGCTGTTTAAACGAGTCTCGACTCGGAGGCAGAGGTTGGTGAGGGCATCTAAATCCCTAGGGGGTTCGAGTGTGGCGATTTCGTCAGCAATGGACGCATTCACCCCGTTGAGAAATCGAGCGTGTAGCACTCCCTCGTTCCAGTTGCAGGCGGCCGCCAGCGTCTGGAACTTGATGGAATAATCCGTGATGGAGTTACGACCTTGGGTCAGGCTTGAGAGCTGGGCGGCCGCCTGCTCCCCCTGAGCTGTCCTGTTGAACAGCCTGATCATTTCGGCCCGGAAATCTGTGAACGAGTGGCAAAAGGGTGCTTGAGACTCCCATACAGCTGTTCCCCACTCTCGTGCCTGACCTGTCAGCAGGGTTAAAACAAACGCCACCCTTGCCTCTTCGGTGGCATAGTGGCATGGCTGAAGGGAAAACAACAGAGCACACTGGGCGAGGAAAGGACGGCAGGCATTGGGGTCTCCGCTGTAAGGCAGGGGGCTATTGACATGAGGCTCAGACTCAGACAGATGTCCACGAGACGAGCTGGAAGAAATTCGACTCGCAGCGAGTTCTCTGCGCAGCTCGGTGACCAGGGCTGTAAGATCCGTGACTTGCCCGCAAGATTTCCCACTTCCTGTGTGGTGGCGTTCAGCCGTGTGACCTGCTGTCCGAGGGCGACCCCCTGTTGTTGTTGTAGAGCATTGCGGAAGGGGTCCATCCCCGCTGAATCTCCAGTGTGGTCAGACCGTTCTGTCAGGACTCGGAGAGGAACAAGAGGTTAGGAGACTCAAATGCGGGAAAAAAGGTCTTTATTGTACAAATATCCACAATAGATCACCAGAGTCACTTTGCCACGGGTACCTCGTGAGCCCGTGCGGAGAGAGCTCGACCCAGCGGTACTCACGGAAGAATCAGTATAAGAATCCGGACAGGAACCTTGACCATTCCAGACGCTCAGCGGGGAGCAGTCTCGACCCGCTGGCAGAATCCGGAAGTTTGAGGTGATCCCTTGTGAGGAGGTGCCGGGAGGTGATGACACTGGAGGTCCGAGACGCAAGCGAACACTGAGGGGCACAGAGGAAGAAAGTAGCAAAAAGACAAAGGCACTGGAGCACTACAAAAAACTAGAAACTAGAAAGACTAGGTATACAATACAAGACTGAGGCAGTCAGAGCTGGCATTAAACACACAACGGTCTGACACAAGACAAGAGAACGAGGGATTAAATAGAGGGGACCTAATCAGCGGGGAATGAACAACAGGTGAATAATAATAAGGAGCCAGGGGGGACTGCTAATTAGGGACGAGCTACAGGAGTGTAGGTGATGAGGTGATGGAAACCCGGTGAGGGGAAAGCCTGAAGGGGAGACAAGGGGGCGGGGCTAGTGACCACACGTAGACACTAAACACGTGGAGAGCCGTCAAGACGGTTCCACACGAGTTCGACAAAACAAAACAAACACTCACACAAGACAGAAAGGCCACGACAAGACTGAGATCACGATAATATGTGTGTGCAATAGTGGAATTGACATCAAAATTCAGAGTCTAACTTTAAAAGCTGTGCTTTAATGTATAATTCTCACATTTGTAATACTTTGGTCAGTTAATAATACTACTTTATGTAGTTTAATATTATTAATTTGAATGAATTAAAAGAGCCCTTTCATGCCTATCCTTGAATCACTTAACTAATCAAGGTGGATATAGGATATAGAAAGTAATTAGTAATAAGTAACTAAATACTTTTTGGAGAGAGTAATTTGTATAGTAATCTAATTACACTATTGAATATGTAATTAGTAACTAGTAATTAATTACTTTTTCAGAGTAACTTACCCAACACTGGTTAGTAGTTCACAGAATGAAACAAAAATGATAATTTTACCTAAACACGTACCTATAAAAAATCAATTCAAAAAACAATTTGGGAATTTTTTTCCACAGCTGTATACGGGTTTGTCTTGAGCGTTTTTTTCTGTAAACTATTCCTTTCAATGGTGGTGTTCAATCAGTCAGATATTAAGTTCTTCTCGCACGTGACTTCACCTGAGAATGTAACTACTGTTCATGGTTTGATCCAGATCCAGGTTCGAGCGGGGCTGTTTCATGGTGCCGAGCTCTTGTGTAAGCCGGCAGTAAGCAGCGAAAGCAGTAGTCGATCTGAACACGTGTGGAACAAAACACTGGAGTTTGACATCCCTGTCTGTGACCTGCCGCGGATGGCGCGCCTCTGTTTCGCCATTTACGCCGTCATGGACAAAGTAAAGAAACAGAGATCCACCAAGAACACACACCAGAACAAATACCAGACCATCCGCAAGGCAGGGAAAGTGGTGAGATGAACAGGCATTCCTGGCACGACAACTCTAATGCACGTCACCAAAATACTAATACTAGTAAAGCGTGGAAAGTGGTGATGCCTGAATTTGTTTCGCATGATTTCTTGATTTAGCACTACCCAATAGCATGGGTGAACACAATGGTGTTCGACTACAGAGGACAGCTGAAAACTGGCGACATTGTCCTCCATTGCTGGTCCTCTTTTCCTGGTGAGAACACGCAAACACACATTCTCAGCTTCCAGGAGTGAGTGTGACTATGTATATGCTTGTGTAAACTGTTGGGTAGATGTGTCATAGGGTGTCTGTCAACTTAAAAAAAAAAGCGCCACGAGTTATCACTTGATGCGTTTGTGATGCCTCCTTTTGTGTGAGGATGTCTTGTGAAGGAAGGAATTTTGAAGCGTATGTTGCATGCCGTGCATTGCAGATGAGCTGGAAGAAATGTTGAACCCCATTGGGACCATTCAAACCAACCCATACACGGAGAACGCCACAGAACTACACATAAGCTTTCCAGAGTACTCGACGCAACACGTTGTGTTTCCCCCTTTTGACAAGGTATTATGCCTACAGGACACTCACGCATGCAAATATAAAACCGGACATGTTTCCTGAAAGTTTGTATTGTTTACAGCAATTTACAGTGAATGCAAGGCATACGTTGTGGAATAACATGACCTTTGTGCTGCCAAAGAAAGAATGCACTAAAAAACATTGATCATTTATTCTCCCTCGTGTCATTTAAGACATCTTTTTACTGCAGAACACAAAAGAAGACATTTTGAAGAATGGTGGTAACCAAACAACACTGACCCCCGTTGACCTCCATTGTATAGAGACATTTCTCAAAATATCTTCTTTTGTGTTTGACAGAAGAACGAGTCTTTTTGAACGATGTGATTTTGTGTACAATGGTGTGTCAGATTGAAACACAAAGTCAGACGCTTACTGTATGTTGCAGGGCAGTTCTGACATTCTGCTCTTGATCCATAGATCCTGGAAAAAGCTGCCGAAATTGCTGGAGCCAGTGATTCCATGACAATGGTATAATCTGCAAATATAAAGCATCATGTCATGTTTACGCTTCTATCAGATCCGTAATGATGAATTGTATTGTCAAGATTTGTTGACGTGAGCATCACATTACACATGTTTACGGGAGTGTATGTGTGTTTGTGTAGGGTCGGGGAGGTAAGAAGTTTTACATCGAGCTGAAGGAGATCATGGAGAGGGATCCTCTGTCTCAGTTGTGTGAGAATGAAAAGGATCTGATATGGACACTGCGCTATGACTGCCGAGAAAACTTCCCTCAGTCTCTCCCTAAACTGCTGCTGTCCGTCAAATGGAGCAAACACGAAGACATGGCTCAGGTATGAGCGCACAATTTCACGTGCTAGTGCACTGACAGACATATGGTGGTAACACAAATGAACTCGCTGTCTCTCTCTGTCTCTTGTACTATAGCTGCAGGCTCTGTTACAGATTTGGCCCAAGCTAAGCTCTCGAGATGCTCTTGAACTTTTGGACTTTAACTACCCTGACCAGTACGTCAGAGAATTTGCGGTCAACTGCCTCAGAGACATGAGGTGAGAAGCGCTGTACACTACATGTGTGTCAAGCAAAAGTCCTTTGGAGAGATAAACTCCTAAAAGCACGCCCATCTTAAGTATTGTATAGGTGGTTTCATCTAATGGCTGGACTACAAGTACACTACAAGTATTTCTTTTAAACTAAACATCATACACTTGCAGACTTTTAGAACGTTTCAGATAGAAACACACTAACTGATCAAATCTGCAGACTGGCACAGACTTTCTGCAACAAGTCCAGACTGAAAATCTGGGCAAAATCTGAGCAAAAGTCTTGTAGTGTGTTTTAGCCTTTAACAACATAAACAAACGTTGCCGCGCATGCATACTTTTGTGACCCCCAGCTGAACTTCCGGTACACATTAACAAACAATAGAGTGTCTGTAGATTTTTTCTGATAACAATAAAAAGAAACCGTAAAGAACCGTTACTTGCCTAAACTTGTCTCTCCAATATCTTGAATTTAGACGGCGATACCAAGCTCGACCGCTAGGTGTCAGTGTACCATACGCTTTCTTTAAATGCGACCGAACTGCAGGACCCATTCACCAAATTGTTTATTTAATAAAATGAACATACAACAAAATTCAAAAAGTCATTATTTAATACAATAATTATACAATAAAATAATAATACAAATTAATATTAACAAAAATAAAATATAAATAGTTATATTATTAGACACTAGCCAAATATAACTAATAATATAAGCCAAACACAAACCGGAAGTTAACCTTTGGGTCAGGCGGGCATGCGTCCGATGAAACGGTCTATAACGACATATTTAAATATAAAATTGTCAACAAAAAAAATTTAATTTCAAGAGATGCAAATGATTGATTTCCCCAGTGTTACATTTGTATATTGAGTCATTATTATTCTTGTTGGGAACACTCATGATGACTGTGTGACTGAGTTTTTTGTTTTTGTTTTTGCACGTTAGTGATGATGAGCTGTTGCAGTATTTGTTGCAGCTGGTGCAGGTGTTGCGGTATGAGCCGTACTATGACTGTGCCCTCAGTCGCTTTCTCCTGGAGCGCGCTCAGACCAACCGCAAGATCGGCCATTTCCTCTTCTGGCATCTCAGGCAAGTGTGTGCACGTGAAGGAATACTTCAACTTTTGCGTAGGCTTTCCGTACCAGTGATGGGTCTTAAGTTGCCGCTGTGTGTTTGTGTTTCAGGTCTGAGATGCACATTTCATCTGTATCCGTTCATTTTGCTCTGATATTGGAAGCGTATTGCCGAGGGACCATCCCACACATAGAAGTTCTCAAAAAACAGGTGCGACATTATACTGAACGACAACACGGTGCTGTTTTTCACTGTCAGGTTAACATTCATAACATTCATTGCTTTGGGTCCAAAAAGATGGGGATTGAATGCTTGCAGATTTACTAGATCCCAAAATTTGTATTTCTCTCATCAGGCTTTAACAGATGTATATTTTCTACTTTCTTTTTACATTTAGAAAACAAACTGTTAATATTACATTGTTTTATATTATTCATATTTATATCATATAAAATATCATAAAACAGATTTATCTTCATTGTTCGTGTTTTTCCCAATTTTTTTGCCGTCACACCATAGGACAAATTTGCATCTTAGTCTGTCAACTACCCATGTAAAGATAGTAAAATATCTGCCAGTGAGGTAAAAATTAAGATAGATTGAAAGGGAGAATAAAATAATCCCATTTTTCTCACTGCATTGAGAAAAATATATTTTGTCTTGTTTATGAAATATAGCGGCATCTAGTGGTGAGGTTGTGAATTGCAACCAATTTCTCACTCCACCCCTCCGTTTTAAAAGCACTGCTGTGGCTGACACGGAACCAGTCCCGTCTGGTGTAGACATGGTGTTAGTAATTCATTTAAATTTTTTCAGTGTATGGGGCGATTTTGGACAGACCAAATCCCTCCAGAATTAGTAGATTTTATATTTACATTTCTGCATTTAGCAGAGGTTTCTACGGAAGCCGCTAGGTGTCACCGCGCTGCAACGGAAGAAAACGCATGCAAACTGAAAAAACACCAGCAAATTCAGAAAGCATCTTCGTTAGTTTGCCGACACATGTCCTGCAAATTCTCGCAACACAAACAAATACAGAAACGCGCAGCAAATTCTCGCAACACAAACAAATACAGAAACGCGCTGCAAATTCTCGCAACACAAACAAATACAGAAACGCGCTGCAAATTCTCACAACACAAACAAATACAGAAACGCGCTGCAAATTTTCGCAACACAAACAAATACAGAAACGCGCTGCAATTTCTCGCAACACAAACAAATACAGAAACGCGCTGCAAGTACCACAAACGACAATGGAAGTGTTTCCGGGGACACGAAAACTGATGCACCATGGTTGGGACGCGAGTCATTTCTGTGAGATTCCAATCCGAAGTGAAAAAACATGTTCAGTTCAAAGGGCACTATGAACGGCGTAACTGTTAGGGAATAAGGGAACATTTACATAACTTCACTAGAAGTGGAGAGGGAAAACCACCCAACTGCGCCGCATCACGAGTCAGAAAAGCAACGGACGAGTTTGCATATAGTGAAAGATGATTTTACTATTTTTAATTATCTTTAATTCTATGATTTGTTTCACATAAATCTGTTATTTTACTTTTAGTAGCATTGTTATTATATTACATTCGAGATGATGAATGAATGCCTTCACTGTTTATATTTTTATTTATATTTTATTATAGAATTAAAAGACTTTACATATGCGTGAGAGTATTCATTTATTTAGCTATTATCGTACAAACTAATGTTAAAGTTGTAAGAGGCAGACATTCTTTTTTATTATTTTTAGGTTTACCTCAGAAATTAATATGGCTGCACATATGTGAAAAAAAGCACGCGAGATGAAACCCACATGACACATCTTCACATGGTTGACCTAATTAAAATGTATTTTCTTATTGCTAGAGTTACAGTAGAGCTTCACATATATTAATAGTCAAAGCCGCAGCAGTCAAATAAATAAAAGCATAAACAATGGTGCATCAGTTTTCTGAGTCCCCCGGAAACACTTCCGTTGTCGTTTGTGGTACTTGCAGCGCGTTTCTGTATTTGTTTGTGTTGTGAGAATTTGCAGGGCATGTGTCGCCAAACTAATGAAGATGCTTTCTGAATTTGCTGGTGTTTTTTCGGTTTGCATGTGTTTTCTTCCGTTGCAACGCGGTGACACCTAGCGGCTTCCGTAGGTTTCTGTTCAACGTGACTTTAACAGAAGCAAACTAAGAAAAGAGAAATAAAGCTGAGAAATGTATTTGTGTATTTGAACACGGTATGATGTTTTGTAATGGTTCTTTTGTAGGTTGAAGCTCTTAGTAAGCTGAAAGCAGTGAATGAGCTGATTAAACTGGGCACCATCAAAACCAAAAACAAAACAAAAGAGGCCCATCTCAAAGAGGCAATGATGACGTGCCTTAGACAGACGGGTTTCATCGAGACACTTTCTGACCTGCAGTCCCCGCTTGATCCCAGCGTACTACTCGCTGGAGTCGGGTAAGATCTTTGTGCCTGTATCTTGTATTGTGCAAAATGCTTATTTCTTTAGTCGATTGAGATAAATTATATTTAGTGATGTCATCCAAATAGAAATGTTGTATAAGAGGTGGAGCAAGTTAATACATTTATAAAAAATGTGCAGACAAACTTTGGAGGTTTTTTATTGCTTGTTATTACACGTCTCGTTGGAATGCTTGATTCTGATTGGCCATTCACGACATTTGCAGTTTCGTTATTCAATTTTCAATTTTTATTTATTTATATAGCGCTTTTCACAATGTGCATTGTTCCAAAGCAGCTTTACAGGAGAAAAACACAGAAAAGGTAAAACACAGCACAGGGCATGGTGTTTATAGAACAAGTAAGATCATTCTAATAAATAATATCTAATAAAAGCAGTCTCCTGGTGAGCAAACCAAGACGGCCCTGTGGCGAGGAACCCAAACTCCACTGATAAATGAATGGGGAAAAAAACGAGAAAAGAGTCTCAGCCGGGAGGGCCAGGTCTCCTCTGACATGTCACAGCTGCACTCAGTTACTTGGATTAAAAGTTACCGAGTAAATGTTTATGAAGAATAGCGAGAGCTTATTAGTTGTGATTTAGGAAGTTTCATTTGTTGAAACTGTTTAGGTGTTATTTATACGAGAGCAAAGACGGACTACCTGTCACATAAATGCTAAATTTACAATACTTGGTATTTAATGCTAAACTTACATCACACGACAGCAGTTTGAAGTTATGGCTGCACTCAGTGACTTTGATTGGAGGTAGCTGGGTGGGTGTTGTAGGGAATGGTTGTGGTTCGGGGTTTCATTTGTTGGGACTGTGTGGGTCTGGTCTGGTTGGTCTTGTTTTGTGGTCGATGTCGGACAACAGAGGAATAAAGTTAATTATGCCATTACTACTTTTCCCTGGTTGTCCCTCTGTTGTCTGTTGTTGATCACGGAATGGGACCGGGTTGGACCTGCACGGTTTCGGCGGGTGGGGCTTCCTGGGTCGCGGCTCGTGGGCTCTCCCTGTTCTTCGTGGACGTTGCTCGGTGGCTTTGGTCGGGGTCACTGAGTGCAGCTATGACACGTCAGAGGAGATCTGGCCCTCCCGGCTGAGCCTGGTTTCTCCCGAGTTTTTTTTTTTCTCCATTATTCAGCGTTTGAGTTTGGGTTCCTCGCCACAGCAGAGCAGTGCAGTGTTGGCTTGCTCACCGGGAGACTGCATTTATTTATTTATTTATTCATTTATTTATTAGATATTATTTATTATAATGATCTTGCTTGGTCTATAAACACCATGCACTGTGCTGTGTTTTACCTTTCTGTGTTTTTCTTATTTGCTCCTGTAAAGCTGCTTTGGAACAATGCACATTGTGAAAAGCGCTATATAAATAAAATTGAATTGAATTTTGTGGCCGATATCAGACAACAATGTTATAAGCAGGTTAGATCAGTGGTTCTCAAACTTTTTTGTTGTAAGGCCCCCTTTGTGTAGAGTGCATCGCTTTGCGGCCCCCCAAATAAAGACTTATAATCTTAAATTTAACATTTTTATTTAAACAAAAACATATTCAGTTATACAATGCTGAAACATCAATTCTTTTGTCTGGTGGTCTTATTTTTCTGATGTTTGATTGCATAAAATTCTATGATCAATTTCTATATTTCATAAAATGCCACAAAATCTGTGGTCCCTGAGTGCAGCTATAACTTCAAACTGCTGTCATGTGATGTAAGTTTAGCATTAAATACTAAGTTATTCCCAGATAACAACCTCTCAAAACTAATAACACACAGTAACCCGGATGCAGCAAATCATTTTGACATTTTTTGGGGACAAATTTAATTGAATAACATATATGACATCATATTTACAAATGATTAAACCAAATTGCCTGTTCGTGACATTTGAATGTCATTTCTTACCTTAAAACTGAAAGGAAACGGCTTTTCCTCGCGGAAGGTCTGCATGAGGTAAAGATGAGCTAATAATATATTTCAAATTCACATTTCATGTCCATTTTTTTCCTAATGTAGCAGGTAGTAATAAGCGGGAAAAGGTACAAGCATTAATGTGATGTTCTCCGCTTCGCGTCGGATCCTGATCACACTGTCGGGGCTTATTTCTGTGATAACAACCGGCTGCCTGTACATTATCCCTTACTTGAACCGCGATGATAAAACAAGACGGTAATAAAAAAATAATTGCTTTGTCTGGCAGTGTGGAGAAGTGCCGATACATGGATTCGAAGATGAAACCACTGTGGATCGTGTACAATAACAAGCTGTTGGATGGAGACACGCTGGGCATCATCTTCAAAAACGGAGATGGTGAGAGAAATACACGTTGGATGAGAAGCGAAGAAGGTGACAAAGAAAGCAAACAAAAACATTCCAAACTTAACTTGTAAAAATCTGTCTTTCTCAGACCTGAGACAGGACATGTTGACTCTACAGATATTGAGGTTGATGGATCTACTGTGGAAGGAGGCCAACCTGGATCTCAGGTAGTGTGTGTGCGTGTTTTGCTGAGCTTCACTTTAGTCTAGTTTCTCCCATCATAATTTCAACCAAACGTTTAATAACAGCTCCCTCTAGTGTTTCAGATATCACCTCTTAAATGCTCATTTAATCTCCTGTTTGGTCTCTTATAGAATTGTGCCTTACGGTTGTTTGGCGACAGGAGATCACTCGGGTCTGATTGAGGTTGTGTCTTCAGCGGATACCATCGCAAACATCCAAAAAACAAGCAGTAACATGGCTGCCGCGGCCGCTTTCAATAAAGACGCACTACTGAACTGGCTCAAAGACAAGAACTCCGGGTGAGTTATGGTACACTTTTCAGCCATTGATGGTACAAATATTATAAACGTGAAAGCCTTACGTTCAACTATCATAGCTTGCGTGATGAAAAATAGATGTTCAAGGGACAGTCCACCCACAAATGAAAATTCTGTCACAAATTACTCATCCGCAAGTTTTTCCAAACCTTCTTGTTCTGTTAAACACGAAGAAAGATATTTGGATGAATGTTAGCAACTGAGATTTCTGGGGCACCATTGGCAACCATAGTAGAAAAAATAGAAGATATTTCGAAGAATTCAGAAAAACAAACTGTGCCACCATTTTTTTGACTCCCCAGAAATGTCAGTTGCAAACATTCTTCTAAATATCTTTCTTTGTGTTCAACAGAACAAAGACTTTTATACAGGTTTGGAACTACTTGAGGGTGAGTAATTCATGTCAGATTTTTCATATTTGGGTGGAGTGTATCTTTAACATGGACAAAAATATGAATGATGAGCGATGTATGAATTGGCCTGGCCATTAAACTTGATATTTTACTATTATTGTTTTGCGTCAATTAATTATATTATCTAAATATTATTGCAACAGTTATTCTGCTGACATGCGATTTGAAAGTTTTGTAGCAGGCTTACGTCTTTTATTTATATTTTTGTAGACCGTTTCAAAGGACGCGTGACCCCCAGTTAACTTCTGGTTTGTGTTTGGCTGGTGTCAAATAATATAACTATTTAATTTGTTAATATTAATTTGTATTATTATTTTACTGTATAATAATTTTATTAAATAAACAATTTGTTGAATGGGTCCTGCAGTTCGGTCGCATTTAAACAAACCGTGTGGTACATTGACATCTAGTGGTCGAGCTTGGTATCGCAGTCGAAATTAAAAATATTAGAGTGTACCGGAAGTTCAGCTGGGGGGTCACAAAAGTGGCATGCGCAATAACGTTTGTTTATGTTGTTAAAATGAAACGGTCTATATAATTATATATATACATATATTATATAGATACTTTTATTTAATACATTTATTCGTATGTGCTTACAAATGTTTACACTAAAATGCATTTTCAAAGCCCAGTCACAGCAAGGATAATTATAAAGATAAATGCAAGAAAAATTCTCAATTTAAGAGAAAAGTGCAGTCTGCACCACAACTATGACATCATGAGGATCATATCCAGCTGACGAACACTAAAACATTGACAGCCTGTCAATTTTAGAACTCATGCATTTACAAATGAAATGCTGTGTCTGAGCGTAGAATAACCATAACGTTGTCATCTGTAATCCCAGCAGTTCTTGATCATATCAAATGAGATTTCAATTTTTATATTACGAGCAAGTGTTATACTCGGATAAAAACTGACTGGCGATGTGTTGTTCAAATAGTGATGCTTTGGAGAAAGCCGTTGAAGAGTTCACTCTCTCGTGTGCTGGTTATTGTGTTGCCACCTACGTCTTGGGCATTGGTGATCGTCATAGTGACAACATCATGGTTCGCAGTACAGGTCAGGTAAGTACTGCAGCACTTTGCAAAAGTGAAGCCACACAATTTCACTCATAATATTGTGTCATTGAATGTTTATTATAACCTGATGTGCACGTCTGTACGCATTTCAGCTCTTCCACATAGACTTCGGCCATATTCTGGGGAACTTCAAGTCTAAGTTTGGCATCAAGCGCGAGCGCGTTCCTTTCATCCTCACTCACGACTTCATCCATGTGATTCAACAGGGCAAAACCAGCAACACGGAGAAGTTTGGAAAGTTCGTGACTTTTGTGCATTTCTTTTTTTATTCTTTGTTTTTGTCTCCCGCCTGTCATTAATATTACACAATACTTTGTGTATATGTAGTTTTAGGCAGTACTGCGAAGAGGCGTATCTGATTCTGAGGAGAAATGGAAACTTGTTTATCACGCTCTTTGCTCTGATGCTGACAGCAGGCCTGCCAGAGCTCACGTCTGTCAAAGATATCCAGTATTTAAAGGTAACCTGACACATGCAATTCACTCTCTACTCATATGATTTTTTCTTTATCACTGGAACAACAAAAGAGATGTTTAGAACAATGTATAGGCTGACTTTTTATACAGCAGAATTGAATAATGGCACAATTTGAGGCTGTCCACGCAGCGCTGTCGCGGCTGGTTAGGACAAAACCTCTGATTAACATTTTATCGCGTGGCGCGGCGTCGCATCGCGTTTGGTTAGAACACGGTGTAATCGTAAATTCATCAAAACTAAAAGAATAGAATTAAAAATCTAAAATAAATCAAAACTGTTACATTATAGCATCCTCAATATAGTCAAACTTTTCCAAAATTTGCTCAAATGTTCTATTGCCGTTGTTGGATTACTTGATGCTTTTTAAACAGTATCAAAACTACATAACATGCCTAGACATAAAAAAATGTTAAGATCATAAGAAATATTTCAATAAATTGACCTCAAACTTTCGATCTGGACTGAAAAGTGCACCCTTTAAAAGCACTGCAGTAATGTAATGTGTGTTTTGTAGGACTCTCTGGCGTTGGGTAAAACGGACGAGGAAGCCCTCAAACAGTTTCGGCAGAAGTTTGATGAAGCTCTGAGGGAAAGTTGGACCACCAAAGTCAACTGGATGGCTCACAATGTGGCTCACCCTTCCTAACCCTTCCAAATCAACACACGTCAGGGTACTCCGGGAAATACAATAAACTACAGTTTATTTACAATCTATGACGACATCCCATGGAACAATGATTTGAAACGTGGTGAAGAGATACGCAGTTTCTACAGCTCTTGGATATCAACCCCATCACGACATTGTGGAATCAGACGGAATAGTCTTAAAGAAGGGAACAAAGGAGAGAATTTCCATTGATGTGTCCTTACGGTTCGAATCGTGACGTCCTGGATTATGTGATCCAGTTTGTGCAGCGATCGGACTAGGAAGGTTTCGGCCTTTTGACATATAGCTGTGACACAATGCACTGGGACTTTTAAAAATGGACCAATCACAGCACAAGCTAAGTGCATCGTATCAGACCAATCCGACAGCCTTACTGCGCAAGAAATGTTTTAATTTCTATGTAGAGGTTTTTTTTTGGTATGTGCCAGACTACTTTATTATGATGAAATATCTTCAAAACACTGGATTCATGTTGTAAGACTTTATTGATTTTTAGCGTTTTAATAATAAAGCACTGTTCCTGTAAGCACCATCTCTACTTTTACTTTATAGTGGAAATTGCTGTAATGAACAGTTGTGGAGGCAGCACAAACATATATTTTTTTCTGAGGATCATTTGAACTAAAACACTGTCTGGGTAAATATACCTCTCCTCTTTTCTCCGTGTTGAGCTCACGTAGTTCGTAGCCCTCGAATACAACTCGACACTCCATTGTGCCCAAACCTGGATTATGGTACAGTTGAAGGAATTGGACAAATTGAGGTACCTGATGTTGAGATTGCTTTTGAAATGATGGGTTATTTACCATTTCTGTTTCAGCACAAAACACAGAGAGGAGTAAAAAGGGGATGTAAAAAGCCTTGCTGTTCTGTCACAGTCTACTGATAGCGCTGACAGTAGTATTCACTGTTGTATTTTTTTTTAACCCACAGACAGTAATGAATCAATGTTTTGTACTACTGATAACACGATTTATGTATCTAGTGCTGCTTTGGCTCTTGGCGGAGATGTATAAATGCACGGTGCTTGACACTTGAGAGCGAATGTCTGTGTATGAATGAGAGGAAAGAACTACTGTGACATGATGAGATTATTTAAAGCAGCGCCATGTTTTTAAAACCAACATTGAGAAAATTATTGACAGGTTTCCTGTGCTGCGATGGCAGTAAATTTAAGAGAAAGATATGCATCTGTAATATAAGTGAGATTTTATACTAAAGCAGGTTATGCCTGAATGTCCACTGGTTCTGTACCCGTGATATTTAGGGGAGGTTTTCAGTCCTCTTTTTGACGGTGCAATAAGCAAAGTGTAAATGTATAACTATAAATCTATAATGAGTGTGTGCGTGCTCATGCTGCTGTATGTTACGCCACTGATCTTTTGACTTCACAAACTTTTTAATACAGGCTTTGCTCTGTCTTGTCCATTTCATAGAAATGCTATTAAAGTTATTTTCATTCAACTCTTGTTATTTTGACCTTTTTTGACTGAACTGTAACGATGCCTAGATTGACTCGGATTACTTTTTACCTAAAAGCAAAAATGCACAGTATATTAAATGTCAACGAAGGGTGTAAGGCTTCAGTTTAATATTACAGAATGATCGTCTGTTCTTTAGTCTTAGGTGGTCTGTTCTTTACTTTTCCAAATATAACATTGCTATGACGCGGGAAATCCTGAATGTACTCACCTACAGCTCCCTGTGAATGGAAGGCTCATATAACACTCTTGGAACACTTGAGGGCGTAGTTCTAATCTAGCCCCTAAAAAATGATGATAAATAACAATACTATACATTAAATCTGCTGTTTAAAGTTTGAAATACAATGTATTTTGACACTTTCTGACAAAGAAACGTGAATTGAACATGTCCATGGGTGCTGTGGTCAACCCAAGGTGTGTTAACCCTTACGCAAAGGAAGTATATTTTCCCATATATTAACAGTCAATGTATTAAATCATTTCGTATATATTTGAAAATATATAGAATAGTCCTTTAATGCGTTACAATATTACAATGTATTGAATAAAGCATAAGATATTTATTTGTATATATTACAAATGTAAACCCATATGGAAATGTGTTTAAATATTGCATTATATTTTCCAGTATATTCCCTTATATTTTTGTTTCGTACGGGAATTCTTGCCTGTGGACATACATCCACTTGGGAGAAGTCATTGCACATATGGCTCAACCACTTGGTTTAAGATATTGTCATTTAATGCAATGACATTCACATGCGTGTAAGTATATCTTCAATATGCTTCAACGTGCGTATCACTGTGTAACAGGCGAGCAGCCGAGAGATTTTCGAGGTTTTTATGTGATATAGTACTTAATGCATAACATGCGATCACATTTCTCTTTACATAATGCAGTGACGGGTCTCGTTGATCAACTTTATGCGGTAACTGTCTACCAGTCGCTAGCGTAACAACAACAGCATGAAATTCCACGTGCGGCGCTGTGACGATTTATATAAAGAGACTGACAGACGAATCCACTAATGAGAGGCGATTTGCGTCACTGAACCGCGTTTCCTATGGAGACCCTAGTGTGGCAACCAATGAGAAGATAGAAGGGGAGGGGCCAGTATTGAGGTCAGTGCGTCATACGCTGCCTCCTCCAGTAACGGTGAGGTAATCGGTGCCGGTGGAGCAATGTGCAGAATGTCAGGATTTCTTATCGAGAGGGACAAATGTGACTGAGGAAAATATTGACACGAACATTTGGAATAAAACGTTGGTTAAACCAGGTCTTGCAGGTTTGTGACATTAGACTTGTTTTTTCTCACTATTGTTATGTTGGTATGTTGCATAACTCTCAACGTACCGCGCATGCGCGGAATTTTTGACCGTTCGATTCATTACAGTATTCTTATATTTTTGGCGTTGGCTGATTGTCATCGACTGTAAACACACTATGAACGTGTTTTACCTTTTTCTGTGTGTATGACAGTTTAAAAGTGTGATAAAATACAATGTGTCGGTGGTAGCTGTGTCAGTGTAACTTAACAGTTAACGTACCGTGCAGTGCATTGCAGGTCAACGTGTGTGAGGTAGAAAGGCGGACAGGGGGAGCAGTTGGGGCAGAAAATAAAACCAATAGCATTTATATTTTGTAAGATTTACATCAATATTAATGTTATTTATGTTGTCTTCCCAATGTACAGGCAGGTTTTTGTGTTTTCCTTTCTGTTTTTGTATGTATTCATCATGGCATTATTAAATCCAGTCCATAAAGAGCAGATAATTCATAATTATGCAAGACAAAGGCCAACATTTCAGAAGCTATAGTGCGTTTGACTCAAATCAGTGTGAAATTAAGATTGTGTGTTTTTTATCCTGTTACTAAGAGGGTCATTATTAAAACTTTTCCAATTGACTTTCTCAGCCTGATTTATATTTGTGACTTTATGTGTTTACAGTTACCACGTGCCATGGGGTCAGGTGACCTTGACCTGCAATGTAACGTCTGACCTTGTCCATGTCAGGTGAGACTGAGTCAAAGCTCTACCTGTACAGGGGCGTGTCCGAAGCAGACGAGCCAGAATCCCTGTGTGGCTCCAAGTCTCACCTGCACCATATGGGCGGGGCCTCGGAGGGCAGCGACAGCAGTCATGACCCACCCCCTTCTCCGAGACCCCAAACCCAGATGCATGAAGATCTGGAGATGGGCGGAAACGCCTCCAGTGGAAGCGGCACAGAGTCTCACAGCAACGAATCGCACAGTAATGAATCTCACGGAAACGAGTCTGTGGGCAGTTGCAGCGGAAACGGAAAGGATTCTGCCGTCATGGCATCTTCAGGGAGTAACAAGAGGTGAGATGGGCAATTCTGTGAAAATGTCAACCTTACCATGGAAAATAAAGTTTTTACCAACTGTTTTTACAATGCTAACAGCAGAGATATCAACATTTGGTGGTTTAAATATCGATTTGAGGTCTCTGTTCAAGTTTTTAAAGCGTTTGTTTTATTTTTAATGCATGATTTTTCATAGTCAGGTAAGTCCCATTATCGGGATTGTCACATCCATAACAGTACATATTCCTCATAAATGGACAGATGAAAATTCAAATAAAGCAACTATTTTATGTTATATGAAGAGGCATCCCTTCTCCATTCATTAGGTATTATTGCTTCAGGTTTGTGCATTTTATTTCACTGAAATCCTACAAAGTTTGTCGTCTCCCAAAAACCGTGTCCTTCTCACATCCATAACGCATGTTTATTTCCCTTTTTTAAAATAGAAAATTTGTTTATACACTGACATTTTTCTGATGTCAATCATTTTTCTGATATCAAAAAGGGTTCAGTAAAATATAAACAAGATGGTTCAATACATTCGTAACAAATGCATTTGTGCAAATGCTGGAATTGCCCAGATACAAAAAAATTCCAAAGTGTTGCACTTCCACGTAGTTATTAAAGGGGTCATATGGCGTGAATACGTGTTTTTCTGTGTCTTTGCTGTGTTATAAGTTGCCCATGCATGTATTAGACACGTAAAATTGCACAAATATAAGTGTCTGAACAAAAGATGCATTCTATCTAAAAGCGAATGCTTACACAGACCTGCCTGAAACGCCTCGTGTAACCACACCCCCACAAATCTATGTCAGTTCGTGGTATGATTTGACTAAGACCGCCCAAATGTATACGCAAGTAAGGTGGGCGTACCTGTCAGTACAATTGCTTTGGAACGTGATGTTCCAAATATGGTAAGAGGCGTTACATTTCCTTCACACGCTTGCAGTATTCGACCAATCACTACGCACTGGTTAACTGGCCAATCATAGCACACCTCGCTTTTCAGAGCGATGCGCTTTGTAAAAAACCTGCCTGTTTCAGAGAGGCGGGGCAAAGAGGAGATACAAACATGCACGGTATGTGGAAAATACAGCGTTTTTGAACCTTAAATCGTGTATACACATTGCATTACATCTAAAACAAACCATAATATTCGTTTTAGCCGTGTCATATGACCCCTTTAACTAGATGCTTAAGTGAAGAACAAACGGTGAAAAAGTAAGCATTTGTCAATAGGAGTTTTTAAATATTAGTGCCTTTACACGATTAATAAACTAAAATGCGTGGCAAAATATGTTACAGTATGTAGCCTGTTAATTTTAACATAATATAAATAATATTACGAAAGAAAGACCAAATTTAACCCCAATGTACTGAATAGTTGTAGGCAGAAAGAGTTGTCCTGTCCTCTGGTAAACCTAAAGTTGTTTGTCAGTCCTTTCTGACTCTCAATGCTACCTTTAGTTTGAAATATTGACAAAAGCCTGTAATCTTGCAAAGAATAAAAGATGACGTAAGTTACTGGAAATAACAGCTTGACCTCTTGCCATCAATTCTCCTTTCAATTTGTGTGTTTTTTCTCTTTGCTTTCTGCTGTAGCTCAAACTCTCAAAGCCTGTCCCCTCCCAGCAGTAACGATGCTTTCAGCCTGATCAGTTCAGAGCAAGACAACCCGTCCACCATCGGCTGCAGGTAAACCACCAACAACCATCACAAATAAATAATAAAGAAAAATGTTACTATTATAAACACTACAACATGTATGCAAAATACATCTACTGTGTAGGAAAACTGAAAGACGTAAGATTTTTTTAGTTCAATTTTTATTGCGCTTTTTACAGTGAAAAACAATGTGATATGAAAACTATATTTAAGTTTACAGTGTGCATTCAACAGATCAAGTGGCAGTTTCCCAGACAGGGCTTAAGCCTAGTCCCAGACTAACTTTAATGTTAGAGGTGTCTTGATCGGAAAGAACATGCATGACATATCTTAAAAGGATCCCTGGGTATAGAGCGATGTATGGCTTAATATATGAACAATGGCATTGACTTTATAATTGTGAAATAAAAAAAACTTTGAAAAAATATTTTTACTTCGAGGCCGCCATTTTTTGGCGTCAAAATCTGTGATGTCAAATGGTTGTGACCTAAACCTGTTCTCTTTCGCAACAGTGAAATATGACACGTAAAACATAAGATCAGATATACAAACACACAGGGACAGTAGGTGGCGGTATGTCCTCTTGACACAAGCCAGCCTGCCAGCCATAAAAGAAGAACGCGTTCAGTATTAGACGTCTGTTCAAGGTGAGCGTGCATTAAATCATAGCTTTAAACTACCGCCTTTGAGACATTTAAGACTATTTAAGACATCAGCATCCACCATAATCGTATACTTTATACATTATGAGAATATACTGATAAACACAATAATAATGCTTGCGGTTTGGTTATTTATTCTGTATTAGAGCACA